>NC_046165.1:57568121-57663121 GCF_011064425.1 Rattus rattus | reverse complement strand
AGAGTTCTCATGATATTAATCCCTATCCCTGTGCTGGCATCATAGGCATATACATCTCAGGAGATAGGAAATAAAATATTCAGGATACATTTTCTGAGTTCCTAGAATTGATTCTCTACTGTGAGGTAATTCATTGGTTCTAATGATTCTTCTTATAGTAAGGAAAACATATGTAATCTACACCACAATGATGTGATGAAATACACAAGGCATCACTGGGAGCCTTGAGTCAAATACTTGTATGAAGCAAGGCTCTGGTGTTGTATTTGATGCCAGGGGACATTCCTAAAAATCAAATTAATAGAAAGACACTGGTTGGTTGCCTTTAATAGTGCTAGACAAAATGGTTGGAAAGAATAAATTTAAGGATTCAAATTCCCAGCTCTATCTGCCCTGAAAGAGCCAGAGAATGTGTTACAGATAGAGAGCACAGGTGGCTGAAAATAAAACCCAGGATCTTATCCCACTGGGCTGAATTACAATGCAGTCTGAATTCCCAGCCTCTGGGACATATGCTGTTTAAATGGGAGCAGTGACTAGGAAGTGCATTCTGTCCCCACACAGCCTTCAGACGATGTGAGTGGTCGTCTCTTACCTAGTCTCCAGCCCTCCCTAAAGATTTCCACTCCGGCAGCATTACCACATGCCTTGCAATAAATCCACCTCTGTCTGTCTGTCCCCTCCCCATCCTTCAATGGGCTGTTTCTCTGGCTAGTGGACTCTGCTGGGAGTTTATGACATTCACAATCCAGTCCACCTGACACCCTCAATCTCAAGTCGGGTTCAAGAATACTATGTGCTAAATTAATTAGTTCAACCTCAAGGTCTCATCCCCAAGGTGAATTGATCTTCATATATGACACGACCATGAGGTTTTCATGATGTTCAACATCCCATTGACCTGTAGATCAACAGAAGTCTTATCTTGGCTCTGGATTTAGTGTCCCTCCACAGCCATGGTTGTTTGAATGTGGCTACTCCTTAGTTTTAAGGGTAGGGAAGGAGAGTCCATGGGTGACATCAGCAGGTACTGCCCATAGGTCAGCATTCCCTCAGGAAGGCCTCTGTAGCCACACAAGGCTCCTTGTGTGAACAAAAGGCAGCCTGAGAAAGGGTGGAGGGAGAAGTCCCCACCTTGGACACACAGGACAGACAGATGGCAGGTGTCTGGAATCATGCCCATTTCTTCCCACAAGCTGAATGACTGGGAACAACATGTTCATTTTCTGCATTTTAATTCCTCTTCTGTGGCACGAGCTGACCAAATCAACCACTGTCCAAATTCTTCTTAAGACTAAAACCCAAGTCAGGAATTTATGGCACAGGCCTGTAATCCTCGCTCTTCAGGATGCTGAGACAGGAGAATCACAAGTTCATGGCCAGCCTGGGCAACATAGAGTCCTTGTCCCAGAATACAAAGTAAGATGAGGTACCAGGATAGAGTGCAGAGAAAGAACACTTGTCTGGCATGTGCAAGGCCCTAGGTTCAAATCCCAATAATGCACAATAATGAAAGAGAAAATAAGAAAATTCAGGAAAAATTAAAATCTGGCTACTATATTCCAGTCTTGGCTGTGTTTCATTTCCCTCTGTACACAGTGAGGTTAGTAAAGTGGTGTGCTGTTGCATGGCACAGAACAATGGTAGCCATGGGTCACAGGCTGCCGCTGAGCTGGGTCTAGCTGGCATGCAGTTACAGTCCTCACAGACATCTCACCCCATACTCTAACATCCATCCCATTTCGCTATTCGCCCTAATGTCTCCCACCTTGGACACAGGACCAGAGGGTCTGTGGGTGTGTAAGGAAACTTAACGCACATGGAGAGAAGAGCCAGCCAATGTTTACTAAGACAATAACTGCTGTTCTGAGTCCTTCCCACAGCCTGAACCTCACAGGCTCTCTCTCCTGTATGCTAGCCCTGCTTGGCCACAACAGCACAGACCACTCCCCTGTGCCTTTCTGCTCCCCCCCATCCTCCCTCCAAGGGCAGATGCTGGCGGTCAAGACCACACTTTGTTCCTGGCACTGAGGCCTGAAGTATCACATAGGAAAAATACATGGATGTCTCTGCCTGGCTTGGCATATTGAACACCCTCCAGGTTAAGCCATCACTTTACATCCCTCAATGGCAAGGACACCTGATTACCGGACACATCTCCACTCTCAGTATCTCATTTAAATACAAGCGTCCCCCTGTGAGAAGAGTAACTACCACTTCCTTCCCTCTGGAAGTGAGAAACAGATAAGTGATAGTAAGTTATACAGCTAAAGTCCCATAAACAGGGTCTGCTTCTGAACAGTGTTATTAATTCCAAGGAATGAACCCTAATACAGCCTGCCACTGTCTCCTTCTTGATTGTCTGAGAATACCTGTTTCTTATTACCTGGGTCTGTGCTGAGGTTCAGGGTCCAGGTTCTCCCTGAACTAAGTCCTAACCTGTACAGAACACAGAATTTCCTCTACCAACATAACCTCCAAGAGGAAAGGTGAGTTGGTCAAACATTAAGAGGGAGCTTTGAAGCCTGAAGTTAGAGGCCCAGTCATCAAGCTTAGCTCTACTCTTCCCAAGCTCTGAGCTTCAGAGAGAAACAAAAGACGAAGGCTGCGCCCAGACTGCATCCTGAGGATGTTTGGAAATCCCAACTGGGTGGTGAGAGCCTCCTTCCCAGCTCTCTGGAGGGCCAGAGCCATCTGCTGCTCTTGTTAGCACTGGAAGACAGTGGAATTCCCCAGTGACTTTGAAGGATGGCAGGGCAACCCTGAGAAGCATGATGTGGGCACAGCTGGAAGGTTCTGGAACAGAACTGACTGAATTGTTTCCCTTTCTGAGCAGACTCAAAAGTTAAAAGAAACAACCCTGAGGTAGCATGCCGAAGTGAAACTGTATGCCACACAAGCACGTGTTAGCCCCACCCTTCAGGGGTGGCCAGAGGCTTGGGAGAGAGCGTGGGTGCCGCTGAATTGCTGCTCACAATTCTGCCCTAGCTGTGGTCTGTCAAGGGGCTGACACCCGCCCTCTGCCAAGGCCAGCCTATGGTATTTTACACTTTGGGCAGGAAGGCCACAGGAATCTAAAATCATGTGACTGTTTCCCTTAACTAATTCCTCATTAATCACATGGGTGCTGAATGACCAGTAAAATACACAAAACTAGCTACCCGCCATGGTCCCATTTTCAGACACAGAACCCACTATACCTGTGCTACATTGAAACGGAAGTACCAGGAAGGGTGTTCACTGCTGGAGCTGAACACCCAGCCACCTTAAAAGTGTGCCTGGATGATAGAGGACCACAGACTTCAGTCAGCACCCACAGGGTCTCCTCAGACAATAACGCAAAGCAAATTTTGAACAGATTCTGGATGCCCTTCCTTCCCAGTATGGCCTGGTAGTACACACCTGTGCTCCCAGCACCCAGGAGGTGGAGGCAGTGGGGTCAGAAGCTCCATGGTGAGCCACACAGGCTGTTCCAGGCCAGCCTGGGCTATATGAACCATGTCTCAAAACATCAAAATGCTGCTGCCATTGCTGCTAATACTAAATAAAAGGCAGATTCTTCAAGCATCCAGGAGAGGGCAGGCTCTCAAATATTAATAGCAACTGGTCAAAACTGAGTCCCAGAAAGTTCCAAAGAGCAAGAGCCAGAAATTACTGGAATGTTCTGGAAGCCACTGTCTCTTGGGGCAGACTGACTGAGTCGTCACTGAGCAATTTCTTCTGGAGCTTGTACCAAGTCACCCATCATTGAAAACATCCCACAGCCCTTACTGATTCAGGAGGATCACACAGCCTTAAAGTACAAACAACCTACGGGCCAAATGGCAGAGGCAGAGAGAGGCAGAGGCACCAGTGAGCCAGGGAGAAAAGCAGATAAATGGAGACATGTGAGATGGAAAGATACACAAGCAGGTTGTGGAGGCAAGAAGGAAGATAGGGATCCCCTTGCAATGCTCACTTCAGATCAGGACAAGTTTCCCATCAAGGCCAATGCTATGACTTCCAGCTCTCTATGCTGTGCTTGACGCCCTAAGCATACATAAAGCACGCAGTATGGTTAGCCAACCTGGTATAGTGCGGCAGGTGGCAACGGACTGCTTATGCATAATGAATCAGATGCTCCCTCAGGGAAAGTGCTGGAAGCCACACTTAGTAAATTAGCTTCCAAGACCTGTCTCGGGAGAAGGGGCTTCACTCGGTATATCCACAGTATATCTGCAACGAGTAATTTGAGGTGAATAAACACGTGTGTCCCACACAAGCTTCTGACTGATTCCAGGTAGAAATCCCTGCCCAAGGAAGACACACTTTGCACAGTAGCATTCCCCAGAGGGGAATGTAGCCAGTTTGCACAATAGCATTCCCCAGAGGGGAATGTAGCCAGTTGTGTAGCCAGTGAAAAGTGATGTAACCTATGTATGTAACTAGTTTGTTTACACAGAATCAAACTGAAAAATCAACTTACACAAAGAGGAGGATACCTGCCCACGTGGCCTTGGCTTTAAATAGATACGAACAAGGCCACAGCCAGGAACAAAGGGAGGAAACTAGCGCTGCCCGCTCTGCTGGGCTGCAATTAGGTTAATGCTGGAACCTGATCAAAGTGGCCCAGTTGGCATGAGGGTCGGAAAAAGAGCCTCCTCCATGAGCCGCCGCCTTCCCTCCACCTGCCCAGGGTACGTCCGAAAGGCCCTCGAGGCTCACCCTTCTTCCGTGCCTGGGCGATGACTTCAGCAGCACTCTTGCTCATCACCTTGGTGACATACAGCGGGCAGTTGGTCTGATTGGCAATGGTGATGGACCGGTTCACAGCTTCAGCCTCGACCTATGAGAGGGCAGATAAGCATGAAAACCCCACCTACCCTCATGCCCATCTTTGTCCTTATTCGCCAACAGACACAGGCGGATTCCCAAGGCTCTTTCTTACATGGCATCCAGGAGAAAGATGCGCAGGCTCCACCTAGACCCACAGTAACTCTGTGCTAGGACCTAGCCAAGTGGGTTGTAACCAGCATGGGTGAATACTGGCAGAAAACAAGATATTCTGAAGATAACTTATGTTACTCCCTTTAGTTATCAAAGAACTGAAACAATGGCCTCTAAGAAAGGAGTTTTCTGAGGAGAAATTTCACAGTGGGAGAAGGAAGAGCCTGAAGCTGGGTGCCCGCCAGAGGAGAAACTTGTCTCCAGGAAAGACAGCTCACACAGTTCTGAGGACACAGAACACCTTCCAGGAGAGCGAAGGCCAAGGCAGAGATGGGTGGGAGGGACCTCACCATGACGAGGACTGTTTGTCTAAGCGTGCTTTTGTGCCTTCTCTCTAAAAAGCTCTCATTGCTTTGTTCTTAGGTCTGTGCACATGCACGCTGGTGCCTATGGAGATCAGTGGCATTGACTATTCCCAGAGCTGGAGGTGCAGACAGTTGTAAGCTGCCCATCATAGATGCTGAGAACCAAAACTGGGTCCTTTGCAAGAGCGGTGTGAGCTCTCCAGCGCTCTTAACTACGGAGCCATATCTCCAGGCCATAAAAGACTCAAGCTAGCAGGAACTCCTGATCATACTTCCTCGTGTCTTCATCAGAGCCACCAAGTGTACCACCGTGACCAGCAGCCTACTCGTTAAACCTGAACTTCATGTCAGGACTCTGAGGAAACCACTGGATCTCTGTTCCTCTTCCTACTGTAACTACGTGGAGCCAGCCTCTTATTCTGCTGTTCACCACTTCTTGTTTTCCTTTCTTTTTTTTTTTCCTTTTTTATTTATTTTATGCATATGTGTACACTGTAGCTATCTTCAGACACACCAGAAGAGGGCACTGGATCCCATTACAGATGGTTGTGAGCCACCATGTGATTGCTGAGAATTGAACTCAGGACTTCTGGAAGAGCACAGTGCTCTTAACCGCTGAGCCATCTCTCCAGCCCTGCTGCTTGTTTTTCTAATTAGCCTGTGGATGGTCAAGCCAATGCTTGCTAGGGCTGCTAGGGCCTAGTCTTGTTAGGGGCAAAGACTCTGGTAACCCCACATTCTGGTAACCATCTCACTTGCTCACATTTGAGAATACCCAGTCCCTGGCTGATCTCAATGTAGATATTCATTCTGCTCTCATGATCTGGAGTGAAGACACTCAATGTTTGTGACTCTAGAGCCGAGTTGGCCAAGCCAGCGTCACCCACAAAACAAAACAAGCTTCATAGGGATTGGGAATAGAGTTGGGCTCCACCACGTTCCCCCAAGGGTATGTCTGGCCAGCCACAGCCTGATATGACCTTCAGCACAGATGAAGAACTGCCCAAATGGAACATCTGACTCTATATCTGAGCCTCAGGGAATGGAATTTCAGACTCCACATCCTGTCTACTGAATACACAGCCAGGAAAGCCCCCTTGTTACGGAGGTACATCTTATGTACAACAACGTGTGTTTATCGTAACAGGTGAAACTGATCCACACCGGATCCCAAAAGGCCACTGCCAAGTCCTAAGAAAACACTGTGGTGTAAACTCCTAAAGGTAAGAAGGGAGATAGCCTTACTCTTTCTCTATCTACCATACTACCCCACTCCCAACATCCCCAAGCAGAGGCTGGAAACCCATTGCTGCACACAGAAATGGCTTCATCTCATTAATGTATCTTAAAAAGCCAGGTGGTCACTCTTCACAGGAGATAGCCACACACCTACAGAGTTGCCTTGGCTAGTCCAGTTTCCACTGGAGCACGGCAGGGCTGGGGTCTGTTGCTACTCTCAGTGCTCATCCCAGTGATGGAGACTGGCCTTCATTCACACCCAGCTTCTGTGTGAAGAGAGCCTACAGATCTACAGGAAAGCAACCAGCCGGCCCTCAGAAACACTCACCAAACATGGAACCATCTCCCTCTCCAGGGAAAGCTGAAGGGAGCCTCCCTCCTGCTCCCTGCCCTCCTCCCCCTCCCTGGAGCCTCCTGCTGGGCTGTCAGCTCAGAAGTCTCTGAAGTGTGAATGAAGAGGATGCCAAGATGCTCAACACTTCACATGGATGCCAGAAAGAGCTGTACTGACGTCCCAGCACAGACCCTTCACAAAAGGACAGACAGGCTATAAATAAAGTCTGGGAGCTGCAAGCCTGCCCTCAGTACAGCAGGGTGTGCAGGGCCTCTAATTAAGAAGCCGAATGGGACTGGCTGCCTCTAAGACTGGTGAGGAAGAATCCCGGTCCCAGGGGTCTGTCTAGATTTGCATACACACTGTGAATGGAATCCAGGCTCCATCTGGCCCCACAGAGTGGCCTGAAGTTGGACAGAGGCCCAACTAAAATGCTAGCTCTCTGGAAGAAGAGAGTATTTAAACCTCACTCTCCACTCTCCAGCCAGAACAGTCTAGCCTCTGCCTCTGATAACGCAACAGATACTGCTGTATGTGCACTGAGCCCTGACCAAAATCTCTACATCTTGTAGAAAGGGTATGATAGCTTAAAGTGTGTGTGGGGGAGGGGGGTACCAGGAGGGGAATAAAATCTGGAGTGTAAAAATAAATGAATGAATAAATAAATAGCTTAAAAATAAAACCTTTTCTCATTATAGAGATCTTGAACATCTGGGAGGTTGTCTGTGTGATTTTGTAGATGGGCCAGAGCAAACACCACAGGGAAATGACCTATCCTTAGCAGAATCCAGACAATCTCTAGACAGCCCCTCTGCCGTGACAAGCTACACACCCTGGACATACATCCTGTGAGGCCCAGGCGGGACGGTCTTGTGTCTCTGACGGCTTGGCTGTACAGATTTGAAAGTCCACTTTTTTTCTTTGACACCAGGCTCTAACAGCTAAGCCCATTGCTAGTAGCCAGTCACATTCTGGCCTACATATATGCTTCCCGTCTGCCACTGTGTCACTAGCTCATTGAACGTCTCAGTGGGGACCATCCCCTCCTCGTCCCACTGCCACATATGGCCAGGTACTGCTGTGATCAGAACATGTGTCAATCGCCCTGCAGCACCTCAGACAGGGGGTCCCTAGAATCTGACATCCTTACCAGTCTCCCCTTCCCCCATCTTCTTAGCTAAAACCCTGGGGAAATCCTACTGAGTCGCCCGCCCACAGGGTAGGTGTTGAAGAGCAGCTCACAGTGGCAGGAGCTGCAGGCAGAGTTCAAACGCAAGCTGGCCATCGTGGTGCTACTGATGGGCGAGACCCTAACACTACACGGAGTTAAATCATTATTTAATGCTGTCTCCTGTGTGCTGGGGGTTTCTTCCTAAGTGAGCCATACAGCCAAGTCCTTTCAGAATGGCTCCATGTTTGATTCTCTGTGTCACCCCCTCGAGTTTAACACACGGAAGACTCAGCTTGACAGACTAAACAACTATCATCAGGAAAAACAGCAAGGGTGAAGGGCTTGGAGTCCTAACTATTCTTCCTGTCTGCCTGCCTCTTTCCCCCCCTCCCTCCCTCCATCCCTCCTACCAGTAGGACTGACATGGGGTGAAATTACTCAGAGCATTATCAAACTCAGTGCCTGGTGTAAGTTGGGCTCCTCCCTATCACCTGAAAAGCCTCCTCCCACCATGATCCCGAGCCCTGCTGAGCCTCGGGGCTGTCCATAACTGGTCACTCAGCACTCTAATTTTGTGAGACAATGGCCAAAGAGAAGGCTCCTGTGCTGAGCCACATACAAATTGATGTAACTGCTTACAGAGTCAACCGCAACAGTGGCTCCCTGATGGCTCTCTCCTGGTAGCCGCGTGGGCATTCTTCCTGTTTCTGTGCTTTGTTTGGCCAAGCTCTGGTTTCTGGTGGCCTCATTTCCTTCACAGACCACGAACCCCCTCTGACCTGTCTTTGGAAGGGACGCCTTAAATGTTGAACCTCCACCAGCCCAGGTCCCAGAGGGTCTCCCCTTGCCTCTAATACATCTTTATAGTCTAGAAGGTTCCTTGCAGAACTCCTCCATCATCTTCTTCCCTCAGAGCTGTAAGACAGGCCGTTTTTACCTTTACTGAAGGACCAGCCTCTGAAAAGCACGTAAGGTTAAAACACTTGTGGTGGAAGCTCTGACTCCCAATACATGATCCCTGCAGCCTTCTGACTTACAAGCTCCACAGTTCAGTGTGGTAACCTTGTGCTTCTCAGTCTGGCCTAATCCTGTGTACGGTTTCAATGGCTCTGTCAACTAGGCCCGACTAAGAGTGCTGCAGCAAGGACTCAACATGTGCGCTTTAGCAACGTAAAAGAACATCCTACTTTTGGGTGTGGTTCCATCCTATGTTTTGGGGCCTGGCAGTAATGTTGATGGGTAAGTACATGCATGCACATGCACACACATTTCTTTGAAAGACCAGTGTACATCCAAAAAGCCCCACGTTTAACAGGTACAGGGTGGAGGGGAAGGGGCCCTGCACAGAATCTAAAAGACACCAAGTCACATTTCCCAGTCCCAGCTGTTCACCTCCTCTGGCCGGCTCAGCACGTGTCCCTCGGGGCCCGTGATGCCCAGATCCAGGATCCTCTGCTGTTCCTGTAATGTGTATATAGAAAGCCAAGTGGTCAGAGAAGGTGGCTGATGCCAAGAGACCTGGACAAAAAGCTCCCTAGCAAGAAGTACAGTAGGCCCTGCTGGATACCCAGTGTCATGCCAGACCTCAGGAAGAGAAGGGGTCACTACACTAACTGCAGTCCCAGTTGAGCAAGACAGATCCTCTAGAGCTCTTCAACATATTCAGCCTCCCTTGGGGAGCTGAGAGCCAAGTCACTTCTAGCCCACAGCACAGTACATGATGATATCCAGGTGTGACTAGAATGTTCCTCAACTCTATCCAGAAGAGTTACACTGCAGTGCCAAGAGAAGGGCCTTTCTATAACGGGAACCAGCAATATGCTTTAACAACATTAGCAGGAGCTCACTGAAAGAGCCCTAGTACCAGACCATAAGGCCCTCTAGATTTCCACACGGGTGTTCAGCTTCCAAAGCTGTCCTACATTCTTGAGCTTGTTTTCCATGAGATGAAGAAAATGTGGAAGGAAGGGTCCCTTACCTCTGCAATGATGTCACCATTCTCTGCATGGACTTGAGCTATGGCACCAATATCCCGGATCACGCTCAGTACTTCATAGATCTGAGGAAGAGGGGGACAAGCTCAGAGACCCAAACCTGCATCTTCCTGGTCAAAGGAAATCCCCTGGGTAGGGGAGAATTGGTACCCAGGTTGCTGTGGAAGGCTTAGTTTGGCAATTGGCTCAAGAGAACTGCTTCTGGTCACTCAGACTCAGAGAGGCAGCCCAACCAACAGGACAGGAGTAGGGTATGAAATGCAAGGATAACACCCAGCTCTGCACCAGTGTGACCAAGGCACTACCACTAGGCCTCACAGTATCCTGATTAGAGGTTACGGTTTAACGCCAGAGTCTGGAGAGCCAAGTCCCCATCAAAGGCCAATTTCATTAAACCCCAAACCTGCCATCCATGTCCCACTAAGCTATGAGTGAGCTGCACACACATGGAAGAAGCTATGGACAGAGCAAACAGAAGTCAGGAGACTACTCAGAAAGCCTGACTTTCTCACCTGGGAATCCGTCAGCTGGAACCGATCTTTGAAAGCCATGTACACGAGGAAGGAGTTTACCCCTGGTGACAAAGAAGAGAGGTAGACACGTGACTTTAAATACACAAACCCAAAGCAAACACTCTAGAAGGAAGAAAGTGATAATGCTGTTCATACATGTGTGTGCACATGTGCACATCTGTGTTCATCAAGAAGAGAGAAGGAGATGAACACCATGAGGACAATGGCACAGCCACATGCCTGTCATCCCAGCTACTTGTGGAGCTGAAACTGGAGGATCACAGTTCAAGGTCTGTCTAAGCTACAGGGTGAGTTCAAGGCTGTGTAAAGCTTAGAAAATACAAACCAGAAAGTGCTACGTATAGAGCTCAGTATGGAGTGCTTGCCTGGCACAATGAAGCCCTGGATTTAATCCTCAGCACCACAGAATAAAAGAAGAAAAGCATGACAGAGGCAGACAGACAGACAACAGACAGACAGACAACAGACAGAATGATAAAGCAAATGAGAAGCTAGGAACAGAATTTCTGGAAATTGTTTTTAGGGTTCTTATGATTTTCCTGTTTGGGAACTTTACAGATCTATCAAAATTAAAAGCTCACCCTCTATATCTACTTAACAGTACAGACCCCTGTCTGTAGTACAGTAACTCCCAATAATCAGAAGGTGGAACCCCCACTCTTGCCACCTGGTAAGCACCAGTGGATGAGCAGATACACCAAACAGTCTCTGTGAAGCTGGAACAACATTTGGCCGCATGGGGCAACAGGGACGAACACAGAAGTCATCCTGCTGGGTAAAAACATCAGTCCCAAAGGCAGGTGCTGAAAAACCCCATGTACGAGATGGATGTGGAGTGGTTAGTGTCACAGAGAGGGTAGGATGGGGATACCTGGCTGGAGTGAGGGGAAGGAGAAACTGTGGAGATGGACTTTCATTTTAGCAAGATGAAACATCCTAGAGGTGGAGAGTATGGTGTTGTGTGTGTGTGTATAGTTCTATGGGTGTGTATGTGTATATGAGAATTTGGGTGTGAGTGTGTGTGTGTGTGTGTGTGTGTGTGTGAATGTGTGTGTGAGTATATGAATGTGTGTGTGAATGTGTGTGTGAGTATATGAATGTGTGTGTGAATGTGTGTGTATGAGTGTGTGTGTGTAAATGTGTGTGTGAGTGTAGGTGTGTGTGTGTGTGTGTGTGTGTGAAGGTGTGTGTGTGTGTGAATGTGTGTGTGAGTGTGTGAGTGTGTGTGTGAATGTGTGTGTGAGTATATGAATGTGTGTGTATGAGTGTGTGTGAATGTGTAAATGTGTATGTGAGTATATGAATGTGTGTGTGAATGTGTGTGAGTATATGAATGTGTGTGTGAATATATGAATGTGTGTGTGAATGTGTGTGTGTATGAGTGTGTGTGAGTGTATGAATGTGTGTGTATATGAATGTGTGTGTATGAGTGTGTGAGTGTGTAAATGTGAGTGTATGAATGTGTGTGTGTGTGTGTGTGTGTGTGTGTGTGTGTGAGAGAGAGAGAATGTGCCTATTGCACAGCATACACGTGGAGATTAGAAGAGAACTTGTGGGGAGTCAGTTCTCTGCTTCCACCATGCAGACTCTGAGAATCAAATTCAGGTCATCAAGCTTGGCAGCACTCCCTATCGATCCATCTCAGAGGCCCCTACTGAAGGATCAAACACAAGGTGAAGGCCGGGTGAATCCACTAACCCGAACTCTTAGAAGTGACTCAAATTGTGTATTTTAGGCTAAGGGCAGCTCGGAGGGTCAGCACTGGCTGCACGTCCAGCAGATCCAGGTTTGGTTCCCAGCACCCACTCACTAGTGGCTCACAACTGTCTGTCACTCCAGTCCCAGGGGGATCTAATAGGCTCTTCTGGCTTCTGCAGGTACCAGGTGCCCACATGGTGCACAGACCTACATACAGGCAAAAACACTCATATGCATAAAATAAATGAAAAAGTTTTTTAAAGTATTTTTTAAAATAATCTAATGCTGTGTGTATATCATTTATTACACTTTTTTCTTCAAAAAAAAAACTTTCTCAAAGCATTTATTCCAACTTAGACAAGAAAATGAATTACAAACTTCTGGCCATGGAAATTGTCTTTTCCTTGGCAAGCCACGTTGGTTTCTATGAAGCTTTTTTTAAATAAGGGGAAAAAAATCCATTAGTTTAGCAAACAGCTGTCCATCCTAGCATCTTGGAGTTCTTGCCTTCCAAGCCACCAGACCAAAATATCCCTTTCCAAGATCCATCACAATTCTAAACAATCATCTTGACAACCTCGGAGCCTTGGAGCTTAATTCAAGCCACCTGGGGACGCTGGACGCTGGAGGCCTCTGGGCATCCCGGTTCCTCACTTCATGCCAGGCAACGGTTGCTATGGTAACCCACCTGGCCTGATTTAGGATAGACTGGCCCTAAGAATTGAAAGTTAAAATCCACCAGCATCTGGGGATTCTCAAGATGTGAGAATGGTTCTAGCTGGAGGTCAAAATTGTCAGAAGTGTGTCTGGAGGCTGTAGACCCTGGTTTGGTTCCTAAGTGATTTTAGGGTCACTTCTTGGGAGGTAGGAGTTTACAATAACACAGATTGGTCATTAGGGGAAAGCTGTTGCCTCCTCTCTTTAAAATGAAATCTACTTCTGGATGGAGATGAATAGTTGTCACCGCCCTTGAGCATGAATCACCTGGCCAAGGGACCACCCCTCTGGAAGGCAAGTCCACCTTAGGTCACGCTAAAAAGATGGAAGGAATAATTAACCTTTAAATGAGGCAGTGTGCTTTCTGTCCTACATCTCTACTCCCTAGTGTAGCAGGCTCCAGGCTCCTCATAGCCCCGAGGCTTCAGACAGCTGCCCAATTTTCTGAATTACTCAGGGAAGAGTAATTATTTCTTCTTCTTCTTCTTCTTCTTCTTCTTCTTCTTCTTCTTCTTCTTCTTCTTCTTCTTCTTCTTCTTCTTCTTCTTCTTCTTCTCCTTCTCCTTCTCCTCCTCCTCCTCCTCCTCCTCCTCCTCCTCCTCCCCCTCCTCCTCCTCCTCCCCCTCCTCCTCCTCCTCCTCCACCTCCTCCTCCTCCTCCTCCTTCGCCTCCTCCTCCTCCTCCTCCTCCTCCTCCCCCTCCTCCTCCTTCTCCTTCTCCCTTCCTTCCCCTTTTCAAATTGAGCTTTCTCTAACACTCTGGCATTCGCTGCTTCTCCAGTTCCCATCCCTGCCTGATGGCTGCTTGTCTGCCGTGTCGCTGACCTCATGCCAGCTTAACTCAAACAACATGGTCATTTCTCTTTCTCTTGTCTTTCTCCCTCCCTCCACCAGGCAATGTACCTGCCATTGGAGTTTGTTTTTTGTTTTGTTTTGTTTTGTTTTGATTTTCCTTTTAAACTCTATTAAAATGATCCTTGAGCTTTAAAAAAAAAGGATTTTCAGGGTCAAGAGTGTTAGAAAGGTGACCTCCATGTTAGGAGGGCACTCCATCTTACTGCAATATTCCCAGACAGATTTTCAAAATATTAGAATTCAAAGTTTACATGAATTGCCCAAGGTCACATAGTCTGTGGCAAGCTGGCTTTCCATTCCAGAGCCTTTTGTAGTGCCTCCGTAGGAGTTTCCCCTATCTGTTCCCACGCCTAGAGATTTGCCTTTAGACTCACAGCATATAGTATTTCTGTCTCTGAACCTCTAAGAACAAAGTTAGTAAACTTCCCCACAAATCAAGACCCTGTGATATAAAGAGTGACTCCTGGGACCTAATCCGTAGCAAACTGAAGGGGACCCAGGAGAACCATGTGGTTCCGCCCCACTTCCTAAGCACCCCGTAACAACTCGTGTGGATAGGAGTCCTGGGGCACCCCAAGGTAAATGAAGACCCCTCTGGCTTTCCTGTGAACCCTTCCCCACCCAATTCCTAGGATTCTCTGCAGCAGAAAAGGCCCATCACGTTGTCTCAGGTTTGAAGGCTCAACACCTCCTCAGCTGGCCTCAATCGTCCAGATTTGAGTGATATGTTTGTCTCAAAACTCCAAAAACCAACACTACTGCCTCACTGGGCCTTAGAGGACTAGTCACTCCTTGAACCAGTCCCTCAGTAATCTCTAGGATGCTCTTAACCAAGAAGGCACCCCAGGGGAAAGCCACACTGTGCTGTCATAAAGGTTCCTGCTCCCATGCTAGGCTGGGCGAGGGCCCCTACAGTCGGCATGAGCTGTAGCCCCAAGTGCCCAGCCATCTGCTTGCACAAGGAGGGCATTGGGTTAGAACAAAGCATGACCTACCGTGGTCCTTCACCAGAGCTTCCATCTCCTCCTGGATGCCCTTGTGCCACTCCGTGATGTCCACATGCAGCGAATAGTCACAGCAGGACTTGCTGTCCGCCCACTCCCTCCACTGATCAAAGGCAGCCAATAGGCTTGTCCCGGGCTCGGGAACAACATGGTCGACTGGGAAGAAACAGACATTTGCCATTCATCATCGTAAGAAACTCATGAGCAGGTGCTTACCCACTTGAACCCAGAACCGAGCCTCCTGGGTTCCCACTGGAGACAGTGCTCTCTCCAACAAGGTCTAGGAATGCACTTAAGTCAACTCAGTACCCAACCGGGAGAAACTTGGCACTGGACAGCCGGCAAGTGAAACCACGAATGAACTACTGATCCGATTTATCTGAGACCTGGGGCACATTCCAAGGACAACGAGTCCTTACGGACAACGGCAGGTTCAGAGGGCCAGCTAGAGGAGCCAAACCCTTCTTTGTGCTGCTAGCTGCTGTGAGACGCCCCAGTAGACAGCCGGGCCTCCGAGAGGCTGGAGTGGAGCCATGCACAATGGGCCTTTCCAAAACACCCAGCAGGCCCACTCACTCCTGGCCACTCAGGTTTCTCCAGTGTAATTCCACTCCATAATTGAAGGACAATCTCTCATCTTAAGAGTTCAAAGCATTTTGAAGCTGAGCTTGCTGTAATATCATTACTGAGGTCAGCTGATACTTTGGACAAATGGGCATGGAATGAACCTGCTCGGTTTGTTCCCGGTGGTCACCTGTAGGTGCCCTGGGGTACGTTACTCTGCCGCCCTAAGTCTCGGTGCTGTGTTTAAAGGGGATTGTATTTCCTACAGACTTTGTTATGAAGATCCCACATAGACAGAAAGTCTATCAACCTTACATTGCTCCTCAGTCTAAATCCTCCAGTGCCTTCCTCTCGTGTTGCAGACACTGTTTCAAGTTCCCAACGAGCTCTGTGAGATCCTGACTAACCTCCACAACCCAGCCCTGTGGAGTCTCTGCCATATACTCTTTATCTGCAGGCCATCTCAGTCATTACATCAGGCTAGTTCCTCTCACCCCAGGGCCTTTGCATATGCTATAATCTCTCATAGGTTCCTGGAGGGCTCTTGCCTGGTTTCCTTGATGACATGAGGTTTTGTGGAACTATTGCCACTCATCTTCTGCACACACAGAGGAAAGCACTAAAATGAGTTATCCAATCATATTGTTTGTTCAATCAAATTCATGTAACAATAAGGAAAAAGGGTTCAGGTCTCTAGACACCTGAAGCCAGGAGCTATTCTTTCAAATGAAATATTAGATTTCCTACACTCACCAAAACGGGCAGATACAACTAAGTTGTGATTGGCTTAACTGGGCTTCATACATATCAGAGAAACAGCCATGAGATACAGCAGTTACCCTTAGCTGATCATTATAAATTACATACTTGTATTGAATGTCACACTGTACCCTGTAAGCCCACGTCATTACTAGATGGCAATTCAAATAAACATATTTTAAAACCCGCTTCTAAGTTCTTTTGAGAGAATTCTTTTTGCACCTCTCACTCACTGGGGTCTTCCCAGGCAGAGGCATGAAGAACCTGCTACGTAGTGAAAGGGACCCATTGCTGCCTAGTATCT
This sequence comes from Rattus rattus, assembly GCF_011064425.1. Lineage (NCBI taxonomy): Eukaryota > Metazoa > Chordata > Mammalia > Rodentia > Muridae > Rattus > Rattus rattus. The sequence goes on along the minus strand of NC_046165.1, from coordinate 57,646,659 downwards.
AGAACATGGTGTCAGCTGATGGAGGCTTTAAGCAAAATCCTTCCCTAGAAACTCTGTCAAGAAAATTCCAATTTTTCTCCCTAAACTGTGCTCCCCACTCCCCCTTCCCACTCCCCCAACAACAAAAATATCACTTTGTTAACAGCAAGCACTCTAGACTGTCTGTGGCTACAGCCATCACCCCTCACTCTCCTCCAACCTCCGCTCCCAGACTGCCACACAGACCTTGTAATACCCTCTATCTGCAGCTGCAGTCCCCATGCACATCCTCCAGGAAGGGAGACTCAAGCATTTCTCCTGAGCCCAGCTAGATGCGACCCAACAGATGTGTCCAGTCTCCATCATACTCTCTTGTCCCCAGCATGGTCACCACCCATGGCCACCCGGTAGGCTTCTTACTCCTTCGACTCGCCCTGTTAATGACCACCCTCCATTCCTTGCTCAGGCAGTGCCCCCTGGAGCTCAAATCCACGCCGTCTGCTCTTTACCTGGTACCACCTCCCCACCAAGCTCATGAGACTGTCACCATCTTGGGTCTCACTACCATCTGCAGTAGTTTCTGAGCAACACACACACACACACACACACACACACACAGAGAGAGAGAGAGAGAGAGAGAGAGAGAGAGAGAGAGAGAGAGAGAGAGAGAGAGAGCAGAGGCATAAGCTCCTCAGAGCAGGGTCAGTGCCCAGATGTCCAGATACAGAAGGAGCGCAATGCGTGCCCTATGTAATCATCCCTAGGGCACTCAAACCTCACCTTTCATCCAGTTGAAAATGTAAATGGGGTTCAGGTGTGCCCCTCAGTATCTGTGAGCAACATTTTTTATACCCCCTAGAATACCAAACTCCATAGATACCCAAGTTCCTTGCATAAACTTTGGCACAGGGTGTGCCTCCCACTGTGTACTCTTGTGGGGAAGCTGAGAATTGATCCCAGGATCCCAGCTACACCTGGGCTCCACTCCAGACCTCCCTCTACACCTTGTACCCTCTCTGTCTTGTTTGCCTGCAGTACCCACATAGCACTCCACCTGAGAGGACGTGGTATGAGTACTAACATGAAAGTAAATTTCAATTTTTACATTTTGAAACTTTCCAGAAATGTTTACCAAACTCTTTTTTTATTTGCGGTTTGGCTGAACCCAGAACTAACTGAATCCACAGATGCAGACTCTTTGGATCCGATGAGTCAACTATGCTTTCCTGGTGACAGGGTCAGCTTTCCCATGTGACCCAGAGGGCTGCAATGAAGCCTACAGACCCTTCTGCCCCATCCTGCTGGACAAGGAATGTTCCTTCCACCAGAAAGCATGGGGCACAAAGGAAAACGGCCCTCTTCAAAGATGACTTTTCTAAAATAGAAGTAATTTTAAGTAAAGTTAATATCACATCTACTCAATTACCACCATCAGCCTCCCTCAAATCAACCAACTCAATCGGGTACATTTTTTTTTCATATCTCTTTTCTGCTTGTATTTTAGTCTATTTCCTTATTTATAGTCTATCTCCTTCCCAAAAGCTTAAAAGTGGCTTTAAAAAGATACCCAAGCCAGTCCTTCCTGACACACCTGCAATCCCAGCCTGCAGATGTTAAAGATGGGGGGAGCTTGACAAGTTTGGGGCCAGCCTGAGCTACTAGTAAGTCAACCAGAGACACATAGTGACACCCTGCCTAAAAGAGGCATGTGAGCCGCAATAAAACCTTAAAATATAAGAAGGTCCCATCAAACAGAAAGAAGAGAAACAGATGACAAGGAAGAAAAAAAATGGTGGACCGCAAAATGAAATAAAAAACAAGGCTGCATGTTATGTGTTTATATGTGTGAAGGCGGATACAAATGCATGTGTGTTCATATATACACATGTGCAGACCTGTATAAATGCTTTGTTAGTATCCATGCATGTTTCCACCTATGCACAAGTATACATGCATGCATGTTTGCTTCTATGTGTGCATGCATCTGTAGATAAACACCATTTTTGAGAGCCTCACATATCAGCTGGACTTCATGTCAGGCCCACGCCCAGGAAGCTTGACATGGAACAGATCTCCTTCCTTAGGGACCAACAGCCCAGTCATTTCTCAGGAGGACACTGAATGCAGCACGGCTCAGTCTGGACTAATAATGCTCATCCCAGGGAGTACGACGATTATTTCAAGTCTCTTAATATAGGATTGGATAAAATAATTTACACCTCCACAGTGAATGTTTTGGTTTGCCCATCTCAGAGAATAAAGAACACGCTCTGTCCCTAGACTGGTTCTTTTCATTCCATTTATCCTGTCAGTAGGAAACAGAATTGCTCTGAGATACTCTTCTTTAAGACTTATTTTCAGTTTATGTGTATGGTGCCTTCCACGAAAGTCTGGCCCACAGAAACCAGAAGAGAGCACTGGACCCCTGGAACTGGACTTAGGTGCCTGTGAGGGGACTGAGAACCAAACCTAGGTTCTCTAGAACAACAAGTGCTTATTAAACATGGAGCCATCTCTCCAACCCCCATGCTCATCCCAGGGAGTACAATTATTTCAAGTCTCTTAATATAGGATTGGATAAAATAATTTACACCTCCACAGTGAATGTTTTGGTTTGCTCTGAGATACTCTTCTTTAAGACTTATTTTCAGTCCTATGTGTGATGGTTTGTATATGCTCAGCCCAGGGAGAAGGTATATGGCCCTGTTGGAGTAGATGTGGACCTGTTGGAGTAGGTGTGTCACTGTGGGTGGGGCTTTAAGACCCTCATCCTAGCTGCCTGGAAGTCAGCCTTCCACTAGCAGCCTTCAGATGAAGATGTAGAACTCTCAGCTCTGCCTGCACCATGCCTGCCTGGATGCTGCCCTGCTCCCACCTTGACGATACTGGACTGAACCTCTGGACCTGTAAGCCAGCCCCAATTAAATGTCCTTATAAGAGTTGCCTTGGTCATGGTGTCTGTTCACAGCAGTAAAACCCTAACAAAAACACTATGTTTTAAGATTTGGTGGTAAAAGTTCCTGACCATTAAACACACGAATATTCCTATCCCCCACCCCCAGTGCTGGACATCAAACCTAGTGTCTCATGCATGGTAGGCAAGACCTCTATGAACGACTGAACTTCATGGTTGGGCCTTTGATTTTTATGAGAGAAAACCATTTCTTTCAGCAGCACACTTCTTTCCACAAGGTCTGTCTGATTTCTTTCTCTACCTAAGGAAGCTAAGTCTACAGGGTGCTTGCTCCTCAGGGCAGCTCAAGCAAGGAGCAGGCTGTGCCTCAGCCCCCACTCGCCCCTCCAAAAGGCAGTAGGGACAGTGGCCAGGGACACCTTCAGGCCAGTAACAGGACCCACTCAGACAATGTGACGCCATGCTTCTCCATCCTCAAGGGACATGAGAAGCCCCTTGGGTGTACACACCCATTCATGGCCTCACTCCTTGCCCATGGATCATGGCCTGGGGAAGGAAGTTTCTGATAAGCAGCCATTCTAAATCTGGCTGAGTGTAGACTGTTTTTCCATTTGCCTCTCCTTCCACTCCCACCTACTCGGGCCTACGAGGGGCCTGTTCACCACACAGTGGTAATGCCACCATCAAAACACAGCCAGGTTCCCTGGTTACAAGGCTAGGCCTTCCGTCCTCACGAAGCTAGTATCTGATTAGGAAGCCACATGATGCCCAGCATGCCTGAGAGACAAACATGTTTTCTCTAAGTTAATGTCACTTGCAAACATGTCCCTGAAGGGCCTGTGTTCCCTAAGCTTTCCCACCACTTTCCTTCCATGGAAGGTCTCCAGGGAAGAGCTGTTCCTCGGGAACAGGGCAGAAGGTCAGAATAATTTCCGGAGGGACCGCCGGTCCTCGCTGAGGATGCGATCTGGAAAGAATCACTCAAAGACATCTGTGTGGTGACCATCCTGGGCTAGCTGGCCCTGTGAGAAAGTCACAGCCACCCACCAGCAGCCAGCAATGGCAAGGGGTGACCATTAAGGTCAAAGCGCCCCAAGACCTGGGTCTATTTCCTCTGGTAGCCTTCCTTGCAGTTGCTTTTTGGGATTTCCTGGCTTTGTCTACTAAACAGGCACAAAGCTCCCCTCCATACAGAGCTGAGGAGGGCTCATAAGGGAAAAATCTCTGTGAAATGCCTCGCATGCGCCGGCTTTTCTTCCCTCCTCAGAGCATTGCCACAGAGAGCATAGGTACCCATTCACCTGCTGCATGACAGCTAAGAGCATGCTCTGCAACCGTGGCCTGAATCTGGATGTGCCTTCCATGAAAATCCCAGGATTTCCAGAGAATGACCAACTTCAAGTGGTCAGCTCTTAATTCTGAAAGTCCTAAATCCAAAATGCTCCCGAATCTTAAATATCATGCCACATACGGAAAGTTTCACGCTGACCTCACATTGCAGGCATGTTAACGAATTGTACAGAATTGCTCTCAAGGGGCCAGGGAAGGAGCTTGGTTGGTAGATGATTTTACTAACATGCTCATGCCCGGTACTGAAAAAAATTAGGTCAGTATGCCCAGCATTTAGGAGCTAGAGGAAGCTGATGGAACGAAGCAAGCTAAAAGCCAGCCTGGGGATACAGGATACATGAGACTGTGTCTCAAAAAGAAAGCCCTTGGATATTACATAAGGTCAATAATTAGCATTACACAGGAATATCATCTTTAGACCTGGGCCCCATCTTCAAAATAACTCATGATGTATATCCAATTACCTTACTCTGAAAGAACTTTTCTAGTCCCAAGCACTTCAGATAAAGGGTGCTGGACCTGTATTATTGCTTGTACTATTTCTATAAAACCCATCAAAGGATCCTGCTTCTTTTTAGGAGCTTAACTGAATAGATATAACACAAAATTCGCCCAGTTAAGGGCACAACCCGGCATTTTTAGTGTATTCACCTTTCTATACAGCATCGTCACATCTCATTCTAAAACACCTCCCCACAAAAAAAGTGAAGGACCATTGCAGTCCCTTCCCTTCCTACTCATTAGCCCCAGCCAAAGCAACCACTAATCTGATCCCTGTCACTTCGCATAAAGCAGAAGTGCACACAGTGTGGTCTTCTGTGTCTCCCCTGCTGCTTCCTTCCACCCAGCCTGAAGCAGCCACTGCAGCATGAGTCAGCACTTTATTCCTCGTTAGGACCCGCAGCGGCTCTGCTAGCCCATACTTAATGCTTTTGGGACGTGAACAAAATCTTAAAGAGACAAAGAAATAAACGTGACTTGAAAACCCCAAATACAAAATCCCTCTGAAATTTGCAGCATCCCAAAGACTCAAAATTTTTATTTTTTCTTTTAAGATCCTTGTAGGCTCAAATCAGTTTCTATTTGTGTGTTGCGTGGTGGTGGTGGGTGGGTGGGTGTGTTCACATGTGTCTACATCCATGTTGAGGTCAGATGTCTTGCTCAATCACTCTACACTGAGGCAGGCTCTCCCGTCTGAACCCAGAACTCACCAGTTTGGACAGCAAGCCAGCCAGCCTGGGGCTTCCATGTCCACCTCCCAAGTGCTGGGATTAGGGGTGGGCCGCCATGTTTACCTGGAGGCTGGGAACCCACAGGACAAGTACTTTACCCACTGGGCCATCTCCCCCAAGCCTTCACATGCAGTTTTTAAAAATGGTGCAGAAAGATGACTCACGCTCTTCACCCTATATCCAAGTTCTCAAAATTTTGTCTTCCATTCCTATTTCTGACAGGTTCTCGGTAGGTGGTCGGAACAGCTGAACAGTGGGCGCTACCTGTGACTCCCTACTTGCTCCCCCTCCCTGACCTTCATCTATCTTCAGTCTCCCTCAGAGCCTGTCTTGGTCCTAGCACTTGCCAGACAGTGGTGCTGAGGGATGGCTCCCTCTTCAGTATCCGCAAAATCCACCCCATACCCTCCCATTCCCCCCCCATCTCCAGTAAACAGCTTAAGTGGGAGACACTAGTGATGGTCCCCGCCTCACCAAGGGAACTCCCTGTCACAAGATACATGGAGCTGCCTGCCTCCGAAGTCCACCCACCGAGCCTCCCTTCCCATGGGTTGTGCCTAGTGGGAGGAAGTGACCAATTTTTTCCAAGCTGCAGGAAAATGACTCTAGAGACCAATCAGAGATGGACATTGGGAGCAAGGCAGAAAGATGGTCAGCACTGCCAGCTCAGTGATGTCCAATGCTAAAGCCCTGGGAAAGGCACCTCCCGCTTTGCACCCACATTCACAGCCCCTGATTCAAGAAACACCCCCTGTCCTCTCCAGCCATCACCCACCACCGGTGAGGAGGGGACCATGAACCTGTGACAGTGTGACACCTGTGACAGCGTGACACCTCAGCTTGTATTTATTTCACAGCAATCCTATCAACTCATGGGCATCCTGTGTTGAGCTCATCACAAAGTGATGTCGTGGGGCTGGAGAGATGACTCAGAGGTTAAGAGCAGTGGCTGCTCTTCCAGAGGTCCTGAGTTCAATTCCCAGCAACCACATGGAGGCTCACAACCGTCTGTAATGGGATCTGAAGCCCCCTTCTGTGTGTCTGAAGACAGTGACAGTTTGCCCACAAAGTAGTGTCATGTGCCTTCCTTTGATTGATACTCAGTGTAGGCAGGCAGGGTGGGTATATGGCTCTCCAGACACAGCAGGGGGACACACCCCCCACCATGTTGCCAATCTGCTATAGTAATTGGCATGAGAAATGCCCCCTAGAAGCCCAGGTATTTGTACATTTGGTCCTTAGTTGGTGTCACTGCTTGGGGAGGTTTGGAACTAGGAGGTAGGACCTAGCTGAGTGAAGTGGATCACTTTGACAGTTCTTAGCTTCACCCCATTTCTACACCCTCTCTGCTTCCTGCATGTGGGTGGAGATATGATCTCTCTCTCTGCCTCCGGCCCCAGCAGCCTGCTGCCATGCCCCACCACCACCCCACCACCTCCATTATGGACTCTGTTTTTGAACTGTAAGCCAAAATAAAATTCTTTCTTGCATAAGTTGCTTGGGTCACGGGGGTTTATCCTACCACGGAATGGTAATCCATGCAAACCGGAAATGTGAAGCAGCTTGCTTTCCTCCAGCCTCCAGCAACAAGCATCTTCTGTGCTGCAGAGTGACTGCCCCTTCCCACACCCTTGTCTGCCTTCCAAGCATGTGCAGGTTCACCGAAGCACACAGCTCTAAATGGAACCCCAGGATCAAAAGGCAAATATCCCCCTTGTGTGGGTGAATGTCGATTGGGGGGCATCATGATAAGAGCAACGAACGTCAGCCCTCATACCTGTTCCTCCTTGCAACTCACCCATGCTCCTGGTAACCTAGATCAAAGGCCAAGCTAATGAAATCAGTGGGCTGTAACAAAGGGTCATTGCGAATCCCTTAACGTGAAAAGCCAATTGATGACCAGTAATTCCCTGAGTCACCCAAAGCAGATCCAGAGGGGTGAGAGAAGACATGAAGGGGGTGAGAGCCCTTAGACCATCTGCAGACAGCAAGAGGCCAGGGTCCAAGGAGCAGGCCCACTAGACTCGACGACCAGGCATGGGTCGAGCACGGGAAGAGAAGGCCCAGAATGACCCCCTCCACTACAAGCAGCTTTACTGACTTTCAAGGGCTCCATGACTTGAGCTCATTTGCTCATAAAGGTTGAACATGGTTTAAATATCTGAAAGTTTTATCAAACCATGAGCCAAGAGGTAATTTGAATGACAGTGACCCCCTCCCCCCCAGGCTCAGGTATTTATCTTGAATGCTTGATCTGCAGTTGGTGGAACTGTTTGGGAAGGACTGGTGTGGGCTGTTGGAGGAAGAATGCCACCGTAGGGGTGGGCTTTAAGATTTCAAAAGTCACACGAACCCCAGTTAGTACTTGAGCTCACCCCCCTCCCCCTCCCTGCCCTCTCTAGATGGTTGTGTATCAGATATAAACTCTCAGGCCCTGCTCCAGTGACTGTCTGCCTGCTCCCATGCTTCCTACCATGATGATAAATGACTAACCCACTGACACTGTAAGCAAGCCTTCAATCAAATGTTTTCTTTTATAAGATATCTTGACCACCATGTCTCTTCACAGCAACAGAACTGTGTCTCCGACAAGCCATGTGGCTGGGGAGATGGATCAATGGGCAAAGTGGGCAAAACACTTACTGTACAAGTATGAGGACCGGAGTCCAGATTCCAGCACCCACTAAAATGCAAGCATGCAACGTAATCCCAGCACAGCAACAGATATGTCCCTGGGACTTGCTGACCAGCTTGTCAAGTTAAAACACTGAATTCTAGGTGCAATGAGAGACCACTTCATAAAACAAGGTGGAGAGCAATGGAGAAGCCATTTGATATCAATCCTTGGTCTCCATGCACATACACAGGTGAACACACACACACACACACACAAACACACACACACACCAAAAACCTTGAACCCTGACAGTGCATCTGCAGAAGCCAAGGTTAACCACAGAGGCCCTTCAAGGACTTTTACATATGATCAAGAAGCCAACTGACATGAGCTAGCTAGGCAGGCTCTCCCTGGAAAGATTTTGCAACTAAAATCAGGATGTCAAAAGTTCACCAGGACCACCTACCACTTTAAAAAAATCCTGGTTCTGGGCAAGTTTTAAAAGTTACCTAATCAGGGCTGTCAAGATGGCTTAGTGAGTGGAAGTGCCTGCCCCCAAACCTAATGACCTGAGGTTTGCTGTCCAGAACCACATGGTAGAGAGAAAGAAGAGGTTATCTTCCTACCTCCACACTGTGGCACTCCATCACCGTGCATGCACACACCCCCAAACACTAAATAAATATGTGTATGATTTTTTAAATAAAACAGTAATTTTTTAAAAGATGAATAACCAGACGTAATAGTTTTGGAGTTTAACTCAGGTCTGAACCCTAAATCTCTCTTTTTCCTTTTACACTGTAATAGAGGAAAATGTTACCCATAATCCTACCACCTTTTAATAACTATTCATCCTAATCTGTCATGCAGATACATATATTTAATGAGGGTATAATCACAGTCATGCTCCTGGTTACTTGGGTGGAGGAAGCTTCACTTTATCTTAAGAATGCTGGCCTACCATCTTCTTGGTCCATCTTCTAATGAAAATCACCCTTGGAGGTGGGTGTCCATCCCTCTAATGATGCATAATGTTCTCAGGAACACACTCATGACCCTAACTGGTCCCCTACTTGGAAGTCCTCCCTGGAGAGGATGCTGAAGTCAGCATGGCATGGATAGACTAAAGCTCTCAATCCAGATGATCAAAATGGCTTCACTCTGCCTCTCCATGGAAACATGACTCCAGATAACGCTAGTATTCAATTAACATGTTTGCTATTTAAAGGGGCAAACACAACACCCCCTTCACCCTTCCCAGCTGCCTTTGTTTTAGAAAACTGGCCGCTTTCCAAGACCCATCTAGGAGGACAGAGGAATCCATGGAGGGTCTAGTAGACCATGCTGCACACACAGACTCCTCGTCTCATGAAGCCTGGACCAGTGGCCACTTTTGCCATTTTAATTCCAACTCCTGTCCGCCCTCCTTCAGCTACCAACCTGCACCCAGGGCAATTCCCAGCTAACACTGACATCAGACGGCACATCGGAGGCCACACGGTAGGACAGCCCCAGGCCTTAGTTCCCAGCACTGAGACAAGCTGTGTCTCCTCTCTACTCCATGCTCATGTCACAGCACAGACAATTCATCGAAAACAACATGCCGGGGTTGGGGATTTAGCTCAGTGGTAGAGCGCTTGCCTAGCAAGCGCAAGGCCCTGGGTTCGGTCCCCAGCTCCGAAAAAAAAAAAACAAAAAAAAAAAAAAAAAAAAAAAAAAAAAAAAAAAAGAAAACAACATGCCTGCAGCAGGAGGACAACCGTGGCCTGCGGGGGAAAGCAAGGAGAGCCACAGGTGAACAAACACCCTAGCCAAACCCGTTCACTTGGAAGGCTGCAGGCTCTGCCCGAGCTGCGCAGGTTTTCTCCAAGAAATGTTGAAGTCATTGGCTGAGGGAGGGGTGAGGTTCCTGTTTCCTGTCATTAGACAAGGATGTTGGATCAGACTCTGAACAAAAGCCACATTGACAGCAGCTTACGTCCCCTCAGTAGAGGGAGGAACACTCTGACTCCAAAGGGTGTGTCAAGCCTGGAATTCCTCTAGCTCTTCTGGAGAAGTGACTGCCCAGCCCTGCCAGCACCCTGCTCTCAGACACTGCAAGCCCTCCAACCCGCCAGCTCTCACATCCTCCGTCAGACCACGGGGACTCACTCACCTGAAATGATGGAATGAAATATTTGCTCATTCAAAGAAATGTCTGGGGACCAGCGTTCTAGCTGTCCAAGAGCTTGCAAGAAAAAGGGACATGACAAGTCACGGGTCTGGCCTTGAGTCGTGGCCCTAGAAATGAGGTCCAGAAAACTGAGCAAGTGATTTAACTCCTCAGTGCCTCAACTTCCCCATCTGCAATAGAGGCATAAAAAGAGCATCTAGGAGGGAGACAGAAACCACAGTGTCTGGGTTCGCAGCCCAGTACCACTTCTCTCATCTGGTTGTAGAACCTCGGGGTCCTTGGCCCTCTCTGGACCTTAGTTTTCTTATCTGTAAAAATAGACTTCATTCTAATTACTGCACATAGGGCTGTTGTGAAATAGCATGGAACCCAGGAGAACAGGAAGCTGTTTTGTGCGATTCTCAGCCAGTACTGTGATCTCGAAAGGGTAAAGCTCCTCTCGGGGAGACCAGCCACACACACCCAGCAACAAGAGAAGGGATGGGAAGGAGGGTGGCTGAGAGCAGGGAGTTTCATCAGGGAAGAACAGGGTGTGGGGAGGAACTGGATAAAGGCCGTTCAAGGGAAGGCCAAGGCCACGGCACCACAAGAAAGACTTGAAACTATGAATCATCCCCTCAGAGGGACAGGCTTCTGCAGAAACAGACCAAGACCCAAGGAACTAGACGAAGCTGTCCTATTTACAGGGCAAGCGGGTAAGTCAGAGAGATCCTCTTGAGGGCTGTCAGAAAAGGAGACTTCTCACTTCCTAAGGAAATTCCCTGCACTACCCATTACCACAGGGACACCAGGATACAAAACAAAGCAAAACAAAACAAAACAAAGCATTCCTATATGGAAAGTGTTCGGATCAGGTAAAGTCACTTCCAATGTTAAGAGGACTCAGATGTGGGGAAAGCTGCCAATCAGGGCAGATAGCAAACTGGCCTCATTAGCAGGGTTCTCTGTCATGCCAATAAAAAACAAAGCAACCTGATCCCAGAGCTTCCCAGAGATCTCCCCAAACATCAGTCCCACCCACAGTAAGCTTTGACAATGCTATAGCAATGCTTACTTTCAAACCCCGAGAGACACAGGAAGCCCAGGCTGGCTGGATGCCTGGTTCTTTCCCTTTCCCGTGTGTGTGTGTGTGTGTGTGTGGGTGTGTGTGTGTGTGTGTGTGTGTGTGTGTGTGCTCATATGCCCATGAGTGAACGTACATGCACGCATATGGAAGTTCGTGCACGCACATAAGGCCTGTGTTTGAGCAACAAAGAGGCCTTTGGGTTGCTTACAGGAAATAGAAGACACTTCCCAATTTTCACCACAGTCTGCCAGAAATAAATTCCAGACAATGAGCAAATTACAGAAAGAATCAAGAGACATGATAAGTCTGGGGACCGAGGACGACCTAAAGATTTTCCACACAAGGCTAGGTCAACCCTCCCTGGGCAGATTGAGCTGTGAGCACCAACAACCATGAGCACTGAGACAGGGCTATGTGTCTGGGCTGGCCAGATGAGGTGGCTGGAGAAATATGTCATTCATGACACTTCCTCTGTTTGTCTCAGTTTTCAGTTGCCCTGGGCTACAGAACCACACAGTTGGTGCTGGCTTGCCAAAAATAAGAGATTATGGGGCAGGATGGAACATCCTAAGAGAAAGAAGAAGGAAGGAAAGGAAAGGAAGGAAGGAAAGAGAGAGAGAGGAAGAAAGAAGGAAGAAAGGCCAGCCACATGCTATGAGGCTTCTATGTACAAAGAACGGAATCAACTCAGTTTTCACTGCACAGGTCCAAGGACACACTTGAGGATTCAGACTTCCGCTTAGCAGGGACTAACGGTAACACACACATTTACTTATGCAAAGCTGGTTCCGAATCCTCCTAGAAGCCCAAAAGGCCAGACAATAGCAGGAAAGAACAATGTGCCAATCAACAAGAAGTGTCATTTTTACATGCCCCTGGATGTCCACAGAGAAACACTATAGGACCTGATGACAGTAACTCGTCTGAGACAACACGGAGAAACAAAGAGTAGCTCAGGCCTACGTGTGAAGACATAACTTATGGACAATGCATGGTTACCATAAAGGAAAGAGCACTTAGTTGAAATACTAGCCACAGGGTGCACGGGAGCCCAACGGTACTTAGGCAAACATCCCACCCCTACACAAAAGCTGCTGGACGGCTCCCTGTACAGTCAGGAATAGATCGGTTTTCTGGGCTTGGAGCTAAACTAAGAAACAAAAACAAAAAAAGCCGGCCTCCACTGTTTGTTCCAACATTGCACAATGCCTCTTACATCCCCTCCAAACGAAGTCCAGCAGGGAAGGAAGACTCGGTGAGGTCATCTGTTGACTGGGCTCAATTTAAAGCCAAAAAGAGGGGGGGTGGGGAGGGGTGTTTTCTTCCTAGGAACCTGGACTGGATTCAAAAGTACAGCACAAACCGTATCACAGCCTCACTGGAGCCTGACACAGTCACTGCACTGGCCAGTGTCTCCCTTTTCCACTGGGGATGACGGTTTGGTGTGCGTGTTTTGTCCCCAGTTGGTTAGAAAGACTGACCAGGAGCCAATCTGGACAGCGCTTGACAAGGCTGTGGAAGCCTGATAAGGAGCCAAAGCTTAGCATCCAGGTGACACCCATCACACATAATAAACACAAGCATGTGCTCACAATAATGCAGGCTCACAGTGCGTTCTACCAGTTACCCGTTGTCAGGAATAACAGGGCAACCCAGATGCGAAGCACAGCTCCCAAGTACCTGAAAACTGAAAGCTTGGGGAACCACGGACGCAATCCATCCAACCGGCTGAAGAAAATACTCAATGGTCTGTTATTTTTATGAATGTCTATATCACCTTCTTACCCATCCATACACACATACATATAATTTAAATATGGTGTTAAAATAGTGCCATACATAAATTATTCCTCACCAAATCTCTCTCTTTAAAATGAAGGGGGAGGGAAGAATCCACTAGGCACAATGCTGTTTGCCTCGAGCCCTAGAATTCAGGAGGTGAGGCAGAAGCTCTCTTGAGCCTTGAATGGTTTTAAGACCATTCTAGGCAACAGGAAGAGATCTGATAGCAAACAAATAAAATAAAAATCAGTTAACCGGGGCTGCTAAGATGACTCAGCAGGTAGACACTTGTTGCCAAGCCTAATGGCTATACAGTCCCCAGGTTCAAATGGTTGAAAGAGAGAACCAACTCCTTCAACTTTTCCTCTGACCTCATATCATGCTATGAAGTTCACACACACACACACTAATTAAATTTAAATTAGTAAAGTAATATTTATGGTAAAGGGGGTTGGTGTTTGTAATTAATTAGTAAATATGCTTAACAGGTACAAGGTCTTGGGTTCAACACCAGGACCAAAAAGAAAAAGCAACATCCAACTGAGGACACAGACCAGACTGTCTCCCTCCCATAGACACACTGTGAGGACATCCAGCCACATGAGGAGCAGTTTCCACACAAGTCTGTGGTGGCTACACACTACCTTTTCCTAGAGAGGAAGTTACCTACTTTACTTAACCAGTAGCTTTGGTCATTGTGGTTGACTTGGTACAATGAGTAGCACTGCTATACTATCTTAACTATGACTTTTTGTAGCTTGTTTTAGTATCTACCCAATTGTAATCTCCTGTCTCTCTCTATCATGACCTTTTAGAATATTCTTGTCTCTTACCACCTATTTTAATCTCCCACCTGACTTCAGACAGACAGACAGACACACACACACACACACACACACACACACACGCACACGCACACACCCCGTTGGAGATTTCTTTTAAGAATTTTATTTTTAATTATGTGCGTGTGTATGTGCGTGTGTATGTGTGTGTGTGTGTGCCTGCGTGCATGTGCATGTGTGTGTCCATCCATCTGGAAGGGTAGAGTGCCTGCACATGAATTCTGATGTACACAGAGAGGGTGTTGGATGCCCTGGAGTTGCCTGCAGATGAGAGCCACCAAACATAGGTGCTGGCGGCTGAGCTCGGGTCCTTCACAGGTACAATATATCTTAACTGAGCCATCTCCTGGGGCCGCCTTTTGATATTTTGAGTCTACAGCAAGCAATTGCAGAATAATCTTTCTTTACACCATGCAGTTTTTCTATGAATGATGCATTTCTTTCCACTTACTAAACCTTTCTCTTAGGTAGCATATATAATATTATGTTCTTAAAATCTTTAATTTTCTGTTGCTACTGTAAAAAGGATACTTAAATTATATTTTTCCCATTGGTCATTAATGGTTTATTATAGAAGCTTTTAGCCTTAGTACCTATTTTCAAACTGATCACTTCAATAAACTTCTCTTTCTAGCAAATATTTTCTTCCATCGGTCCCTTTGAATATTTAAGGAATGCACTGAAGAAATACCTCAGGAACTGTATTTTCTTTGTCTGTGCAGGCAACATTCCTGGGGTGACCCTGAGTTCCAATAATCCACCTGTTTTCTATCTACCACCTTGAACTTATCACATCAGGGTTCAAAACCCAAGTTGCCAACTGAGCAAGTGCATGGCCTAGCACTGGGGGTGGGGATTGGGGCACAGGGCACAGCACAGGTAAACCCTGAGAACAATACACTGAAGGAAGAAAGCCACGTACGAAGCACTGGGATTATGAGTCTACTTATATGAAGTGCCCAAAATAAGCAAATCCATACAGACAGAAAATGTATTCATAGTTTTTGTGTGGGATAGGGAAAGACACAGGTGACCTCAGCCCTGGCATAAGGCCAAGCCCCCTTTCTTCAAGCACCATGGAAGAAATGACTGTAATGAAGACTGCAATGTAAGTCTGGCATCCAGCTCACTATATCCTCAAGGGACAGAATAACACGGGTGTCACAGTCGAGACTTATAAGTACTTTCCCCTGTGATCTAGGATAGCTGACTCTCCTTCTGAGCTGGAGGCTGTGTCCCACAGGAGAGATGTCCCACCAGAGTGGTGAAGGACATGGCACTCGGGCTGCACTGCCTCGGGGAGCACAGAGCTCAGCAAAGCAAATCCCATCTTCAAAGGAAGACAGAAAAGCTGTTTCTATGGATGGTGGGAGTGGGAGCAAGCGCTGCTATGATTTGAACAGGTACCTCAAGGTTAACTGAGCTCCCCAAAGTTAATGTGCTTAAATTTTCATCCTAGATTCTTATGTGGATGGTGTGTCAGAGGCAAGGACTTCAGGAAGTGGTTAGAGCAACGAGAATGGGCCCCCATGATGACATTAGTGATCGTATAAGAGGAGGAGAGACCGGGGTTGGGGATTTAGCTAAGTGGTAGAGCGCTTGCCTAGGAAGCACAAGGCCCTGGGTTCGGTCCCCAGCTCCGAAAAAAAGAACCAAAAAAAAAAAAAAAAGAGGAGGAGAGACCAAGTCTGACAACATCATGCCACGTAGCACCTCCTGGTCGCTTTGCCCTAGCCCTACTACTCTCTCCATATGCCATCGCCGTGTTCCTGGACTTTCTAGACTCTTACCAATGAGATCCAAACCCTCTGTTCTTTTTAAATGATCTAGTCTGTGCTATTTAATTAGAGCCATAGAAAGTGGCGGAACACAAGAAGTCTCCAGTATCCACGGCTGAATGCTCCTAACAAGAGGAGAAAGAAAAAAAAAAAATCAGGTGACAAGAATGTGTCTCTGGAACAAACAGAACAAAAGCCACTTCAGGACAGTGAGGAGCACTTTAAGCATGAGGAATGGGTGGAAAAACAATTCTCAACAACACAGAAATCAGTTCACAAAGCAAATTTAACCCCTAAATCTGCCATGAGTCAGACAATCTTATAAACCAGTTGCACTGTCAGAAGGGAAGCTGATGGGCTACCGCCCTCCACCCCTGTAGCTCACCCTCCTCCCCCACTCATCCTAGTTCTGTCTAATCAACCACACCCTGAACCCTCTCCTAAATGCCAGGAGACATGAAGGGCCTCCAACAAGCCAGGGAAGCTAGGCAGGCGTGGGAGCTTCTTGCTGGAGCTAATAAGCAGCAGTCTATCCCAGAACTAAGGTCTCCTGATTCCTTCCAAGAAGATGCATCCTTGAGAGATCAAGGCCTCAAATTCTTTCCACTGCACCTCATGTTTCCTTGGTGAATCCTGGGTTAGCTACACAAAGAGAAAAACAATGCTAAGAGCAACAGCCCCAAGCCCAGGCCTTGTGGATTCTCCTTCCCCACCCCCATCAGCAAAACACCACATTCCTGGGTTGTTTGTTTCACCAGCAGGTATCGGGGAGGGCTGAGCTGATAAACCTCACTGAGACTTGGGAAAGAGGAGCCCAGACAAGGTCAAGGAGCCTCTGAGGGCAGTTGGCTCAACCTGACATTGAACATCCCAAGTGCAATTTCACTTAGGCTGGTGAATTCATGACTTAAGTCACTACTGGGGACTGCTGTCCAAATAGCCTTTAGGAATGCAAGAGAAATCTAGGTCATGGAGGCAGGGCTTCTGTGGGGAGACCAGAGGCAGCCTGCAGACCACCATGGTGGGCAAGCCTCTCCGCATGGCTGTAGCCTCCCTCTTAGAGGGAGATGTACAATAACTGGTCGTTGTCTCTCTCTCTATTACAGAAAAGGCAAAGGCACTTAGAAGAGATGGTTGGTTGGAAATGCAGGATAAACCCTGAACACTAGAACCTTCTGGTTGCTGAGGAATCAGGGGAGTGGACAGAAGCCTGACCCTGAGGGCAGACTCAAAGTTGGAGGTGTTGTGCCAGGGCTCCTGTGGCATTCACACACATTCTAGTTGTTAAACAAACAAAGCAAACCCTTCGGGCTGAGGAAACAGCTTGGTTGGTTAAGTGCTTGTCTCACAAACATGAACACCTGAGATCAATCCCCAGTAGAAAATTTGGGCATGATGGTGTTGGTTGACAATCCCAGCACCCGGAGATGGGGAGATGTGTGGACCTCTGGGGCTGGCAGCCTAGCTTCCTTGCCACACGACTCTAACTCCAACCTGCGCAGCCTCAGAGCTTGGATCAGAACCTTATCTATGCTCAGAGTCACGAAGCTGGGCTTCCTCCCATTCCTCCAGTCCCAGCTGGATAAACAGCTCTTGACCTTCAAGGTCAAAAGGAGGACAGGACCGGAAATGAGGACCCAGGGTTTGCAGATTCCCAGAGCACAGAATCAATAATCTGTACCTGCAAATGAAGTTTCTTCCCGGGTCTTGGAATGGACAGAATCCTGTCCTTGACTTCTGCTGGATGTCTATGGAGGGGTCCAGAAAGCATCTGTGAGGTCATTGGCAGAGTTCATCAGAGGACAAGGGATCAAAACAGGGAGCACCTTAATAGTCCACACATGCCTTCCTTCGCTTGATCCGTCTGGCTTGCACCATTGCCCCGATGTCACATTAACAGGATGTAAATCGAAGTGTACCCATCAGACAGGACCTTAAATGTTTGCCCTTAGAGAAAGAAGTTCCACATAGTTGCACAAAATGACCTAACACATGACCAAGACCACTTAAGCTGTGACTTCCTGTCAGGTTCCCAGGTCAAACCCTGAAGCAAAACTTTCTTGTCCTCCAAAAATATTAACTGCCACACCTCTTTCCCCGACACAGTTAGGTGTCAGGGTGGCTCTGAATACTCTCCCAGATTTAATTGTGGCTATATTCAGCCTGGCTTTTATCCGTTGTGATTTAATGACAGTAGGGACAACCAGCTAAAGGGGAACAGGAGAGGTGTCGGCCATAAGCATCTTCCTGAACCAACCACTCGTGGCGCCATGGGAGTCATGGTGTCACCGGCTGGTTTGATGCTATGAGACAGGAAGACACAGCTCACAGTGTCCACCCAGAGGAGACAGAGCTTTGCTTTCTGTCACGCCCTTCCCAAGTCCACTTCCCTGAGTTGTAGGCCCTATATGACTAAATGGTTCCTTAGTCAAAATACCCACCAGAAAAGATCTGTCACTAAGGCTGGCAGAGGAAGGAAGGACTCGGCTGTACCCTAGGATCCTCACCAAGCTGCAGGACAGGACAGTCCAGAAGAGGATGCTAGTGCCAGCTCAGGATGGAATGGACACTACGAGGCAGACCGAGTAACAGGTCCACCATGATAGCAACAGGGCTCAGTGTGCACAGCAGCTCAGAAGAGGCACAGCCCTGGCCTCCTTTGAGTTCCAAAGACAACTGAGAACTGAGATCTAGTGAGAACAGTGTCCTAGGGGCACAAATTACATCTACAAAACCAGATTTACTGACAAGAAAATCTAGACCCCTGAATGGAAAAAAATAAAAGTTACATTTTTTACTTTAATTTGTAATCGTTTTTTTTTTCTTGTTGTGTTCAAAAGAGGAACTGCTTTACATAGGCCTAAACACAAAACAGACTTTGAACTCTTCCTGATCTTATCAAATACTGTGTCACAGCACACATTCAAGCAGTAGGTGACTGCATCCTCCATTCAGAAGAGACAGACAGATGACTGATGGGAGAGACAGGTTAGATGAATGACAGACAAGACCACACAGGGGTAATTCGATAGATTATAAATAGGTACAGACACATTTAATACTGCAGTAAATTACAGAGATGCCAATATATACATTAGATTGATACATATGTGACAGATTAATTAAAGATGGTTAGATGACAGACAGACAGAAGAGACAGACAGGAGGTAGATGGATGGGACACAGAGTGAACTATGACCTGAAGAACAGTAGTGCCCCCCCAAATTCTTATGTTGAAATCCCAACCCCTAGGAGGATAGCATTAGGAGGTGGGGCTTTGGGAGGTGGTTAGATCATGGAAGTCCTGAATGGACTTAGGATTCTCTCTAAAAAAGTCCATGAACTGCGCCCCCCGACACACACACACAATAATTTCCAGCAAGTGAAGATACATTGTAACTCATAAAGCAGGCCCTCACAAGGCACCAATCTGCTAGTGTCTTGATGCTGGACTCCCCAGCAACCACAACTGTAAGAAGTAGATTTCTGTGGTTTGTAAACTGCCCCATATGATATTTAGTCATAGTAGCCCAAGGTAGGTAGATAAGTAAGTCTAGAGAGAGAGAGCGCACAATTACCCTATAGATTCAATAGATGACAGATACCTACATATATATATATATATATATACACACACACACACACACACACACACATATAAACACACACAGGATAGATAGATAGATAGATAGATAGATAGATAGATAGATAGATAGATAGACAGACAATAGATGACAGATTAAGATAACTGGCAGATATATGATAGACAGCATAGATGACAGAGAAAAAGACATGTAAATATAGACAGGCAATAGGTAGACATAGACAGCTATGAATACATAGCTTAGAGACACTGGGTAGACTGACAGATAAAGATGAATAAACTACATGAGAGTCACACACACCAGAAATATCACAGCAACCATTTGTAAATATCATGGTTTAAAGAAAATCCACAATTCTCACTGATTCTGTACATAAGCATGAGAGAGAGCAGCCTTGGCATTCTCACAGATGTAAAATTGCTACCTAGAAAGACATTAGGACGGTGGCTTCCAAACATCCAGTAAGTACTACAAGGGAAAACCAGCTCAGATCCGGTTCTTGGTGCTCTCCTGATACTGCCTGTCATGTGAAGCTGACATCCTCTGAAGTGGCCCAATGTGTTCCACCTAGCCACAAGCGCGGAGCTAGGATAGATCTCAATGGTTGCCCGGAGTACCCTGGTTCTATGTCATTACCAAGATCGTTTGATTTCTTGCACACAGGCTCCCCACAAGCAAGGACTCCAGCTCTGACCTATCATTAGAGGGAGACTAGGTCATAAACACTACTGAGTCAATCTAAGACATAGGCTTCCGGCAGAAGCACGGCACAGCGGGTGGCCCATGGGCTGGGGATGGCAGCCACAAGGCGAGGCACTTCTGTCATGTGCTTCTCTTATCCCAGCTCCTACCCCCTTCCCTGCTCAGTGCCTGTCCCACTCACTCCCAGTCCTAACTAGTGCTGGGGAAGAAGCCAAGCAAAACCTTTTAGACACCAAGGACAGCAACTGAATCTGGAGGTTCAGTCCCAGTGGTTTCCTAAGATTCTTGAAGCCACACCCCCAACCTGCTCATAGCATTGAAGCCCCTCCCCTTGCAAAGAGGCGAGGGTAGAGCAGGAAACAGAGCTTCTACAGACTTCTGTGAACATTCATTCATCCCATTTCACCAGAAGCCCAGCTGTTGAGACAAGATCTTAGATGCTGAAAATTTCCAAACTCAAAATACTAAACCCACCTAGAAATAGATCAAAAAATTCTGTGCCTGCAGTTAAAAAGAACACTCCCCAGGGGGTCTGAATGTGCAGTTATACTCTTCAGTGTTGGCCAGAGATCACTACAAAATTCTCTTTGCTGGAGAGGCCTGGACCACCATGACCCAACTTCAGGCAGCATCTGCTCTATCATTAAGGGAACATTCAGTCACATTCTGAAAGGGCTGTCTCCCAAATGGGTTAGCCAGAAAGAACTCTAATTTCTACTCACTATAACCCCCCTTTATCATCAGCCACAGCAGTGAGGTTGACTAGTGGCAAGAAATCAAAATGAACAGCTTCACCCAACAATGGCAGCAAATCTGAGGAAGAGCCCTTAAAACCCAAAGAAATAAGGGATTGTATCATTGCTTGGGAAGAAATGGGAAAAACGGCTACTCAAAGAGGTAGAGAATGGGAGATACAGAGTTTCGAGGGAAGGACTTAGGGCCAGAGCTATCAACCAGAAGGAAAAAACACATCTCCTGGCCAACCACTCCCCAAGGCATTCAGTTTTGCTTTTTAAGTATTGTGCACCATTCTCCCTCTCTCTCTCTCTCTCTCTCTCTCTCTCTCTCTCTCTCTCTCTCTCTCTCTCTCTCTCTCTCTCTCTCTCTCTGTGTGTGTGTGTGTGTGTGTGTGTGTGTGTGTGTGTGTTCTGCTTGAGCACGTGTGTATGCGAGCTACAGTGGATGAGAAATGTTCCCCACAGTCACAGGTATCTGAACATTTGGTCCCCTGCTGGTGATGCTGTTTGGGTAGGTTTAAGTGTTACAACCTTGCTGGAGGAACTATGTCTCTGGGGTGTGGCTTTCAGAACTGAAATCCTCAGGCAACTTCCAGTTTGCTCTCTCTGCTTTGTGCTGATGGCTGAGGAGTTTTTCTCCTGCCACCATGCCTGTTTACTGCCAAGCCTCACCACGATGGACACTATTTCTCTGGACCCATAAAACAAAATAAGATGTTCCTCCTTTAAGTTGCACTGGTCACAGTATTTTATTATGGTGACTGAAAAGTAGCCAACATAGAAGACAAAGGAAACTTCTGGATCCTGTGTGTGTGTGTGTGTGTGTGTGTGTGTGTGTGTGTGTGTGTGTGTGTGTGTGTGTGGTGTTGCGTGTGTGGTTTGTGGTGTGCGTATGTCTGTGTGTGTGGTTTGGGGGGGGGGTGTTTTGGCTTTTAAGATGGAGTCTCTCACTGGCCTTGGGCAGCTCAAGCAGGTTCAGCTCTCTGGTCAGCAAACCCCAGGAATTGCCCAGTCTCCTCTGTACTGAGATTACAAGTATGAACCTTCCAACCACACCCAGCTGCTGCTGCTGCTACTACTGCTGCTGCTGCTGCTGCTTCCTCCTCCTCTTCCTCTTCCTCCTCCCTCTTCTTCCTCTTCTTCCTTCTCCTCTTCCACCTTTCCTTCTTCCTTCTCCTCCTCTTCCACCTTTTCCTCTTCTTCTTCCTCCTCCTCTTCCTCCTCCTCTTCTTCCTCTTCTTCCTTCTCCTCTTCTACCTTTCCTTCTTCCTCCTCCTCCTCCTCCTCCTCTTCCTCTTCTTCCTTCTCTCCTCTTCCTCCTTTTCCTCTTCTTCTTCCTCTTCTTCCTCCTCTTCCTCTCCTCCTCCTCCTCTTCCTCCTCTTCCTTCTTCCTCTTCTCCTTTTGCTTTGTACAAGTTCTAGGAAATGAACTCAGGTCCTCATGCTTGCATAGTAAGCACTTTAAATGATTAAACAGGTGCAATGCCTCCGGCCGTGTTGAGGGGAGGAAAGGTATCTGTTGATCACTAAGTAGAGTGAAGTTTCTGATGTGACTACACATTCCTTGTCCATTTCAGAAGGAAACCCTTCTACCCTATGACTCAGTATGGAAGCTAGCCAGGGCCAGCTGCATCCCCACACTATAGAAGGTAGGTAGTGAAGAATGCAGGCATTCAGGGAAGGGTGTGATTTCCATGCTGCCCTTCTCCAAACTCTAGGAGGGTCCAGAATCTGTGGAAGGGACAGCTACCAACAGGAGAAAGAGAAAATGGAGGCAAGGAGCCAGGTCTTCCACAGCCCATCAATATCCACCATCCCCACTAGAACTGCTCTTATCGGTCCTCTGTCAGGTGGGTGACAACGGGCTGTCCAGGACCACAGTAACACAAAGTGCAGGAGCCAAGCCAGAGTAGCCAACTCCCGAAAAGTGATAGGCAGAAATCGTCAGAGCTCAGCCCGGCCCTCCAGAAGCGTCTGCCCCATTTACTCAGCCAGGATATAGAGCAGGGGATCTGGGTGGCGGAGGCTCTTAACTACTAACAGGAACTCTGAGGCTGGGACACTGAGTCATAGAAGCCTGTCACTTGTTCACATTTGAAGGTCGGGGAGACCTGGCTGTAGCCCCAGCCCCAACATGTTCCCTGCAGCCCCATCACTAACTCCTGGCTCCAATCATCATTCTCACTAATGGAACTGATGGAAGGTTCCCAACAGTCTGAAAACTCGAGGGAAAACTGGGGAGTTCTGGTAGCATTTAAAAACTGAGACTCTCCCAGATCTGTGTGTAATTTCTATGAACAGAGTAGAGACTGAGATCTAGGAAGATGGAGATCATCCTTTCCTAAGGGGGATTGATCTTTAAGGCGGTCTGCCAGATCAAAAGAAAGACACCCTGGTGAATTGTGGTAATTCCTACAATACCCTGAAATAGATCTAGCAAGGCATACAGGAATAGCCTAATGAATGAATTCCAATATCCTACCCAGCAGGCTGATCAAGCCCAACACTCTAGGCCCCTTCAAGAGAGAATCCATTTGAGACACGATGGCTAGACCACTGGGAAGACTTCTGCTCTCCTCCAGGGTACTTCTCACTATTGTCCTCAGCAACAGATATCAAGTGATTGGCCCAGCCGTAGACAAAACCTTCCAGTCCAGCCACCCAGTGACACCTGAGCAGGTCTAGAAAAGGCCTTCATGTCCTTAGGTGAATCATGTGACTTAATCCATGTGAAACTTGGGACAGATAAGAAGCTGAGAGGGAGCAGGGTGTGCCCACTCAGACAGTACATTGGATAACGTGGCTTTCTAATCACCAGACCACAGGCAGATTTTGTGGTGACAACTTAGGTCCTGGACTTAGAAGCTTCAGTGTGATGTGGTTGGGTGTTTTATAAACACTTTCTAACCAGAATCAAATGAGCACTACAAAGGGAATAATCAAAGTATCCATTACAGACACATCCAGATTACACTGTGTGTTCACACGTAGGCCGGCCACAGGCGGGGAGCAAACCCAAATGCCACATGGATGAACAAATGACAAGCAATGGATATACCACAGTGGCATTCCTGAGCCACGTCCTCTCAAGTTTCCTCCATCCACAGAAAGACCAAGGACAGGCCCAAAGCATCTGGGAAAGGCTTCTGGGTCCATCGAGGTCTCTAGGGACATGTGACTTCCCCTACAGCTACTGTCCTCAGAGAGAAAGTTCTCTTTGCCATGGGACCATCAAGAGAGTCTCCGGCTCCAGCACAAGAACAGCTCAGGGAAAGAACCTTCCTAGTGCACAACCACAGGCTTACACGCCTGAGCTCTGGGCTCTCCCCAGATGATAGCAGAGCTGACCACAGCACTGGTGTTGGTTGGGGTGACTAAAACTGCCATTGTCATCATAGTGAGCACTAGATGCGCAAATGTCTTTGAAACATACCTAGTGGTCACACAGTATCACTCAAGTCTCCTTGGAGTTTTCTTGTATTTCCTCAGCCAGCCAGCTGGGTCATCCATCCCCCTTAGCACTGACACTGGTTGGGTGGGAAACTTGGAAACAAAACTAAGTATCTCAATGGACACACTACAAGAAACAAAGTGTCACAAAGTATAAGATAAAAGTCCATCTTTTGCCAGGATACAGAAGTTATAGTCTGCAGGCAGGGGGCACCTAAGCTCAACCTCAGAGGAAGTGAGGATTCTCACAGGGAGATGGAAGGCCAGTCAAGAAGTTAATGGGAGTCGAGGCTGGGTAGCAGGTTAGCACCGCAGTGCAGACAACGTGGGTTGCCTTCTCTGAGCAGGAGAGGCCCACTGAAGGATTCAGAGGAAGGAGATAGCAAGAGCCAAGCCTGGAGAGAAAGATTCCAGCCACAGAGGGCTGGGGCCAAATTACAGGAACAGAAAGCGGCCGGCTATAGAGACAAAATGCACTGGAATGACCAAAGATCCAAGAAGGCTCTGGGAAACAAGCCAGCGTGACCATGAGGCAATGCTCTGGAATTGGGCACTGGAGACACAGCAGAGGAGTCACTGGGTGCACTGAGCCCAGGTTCCACACCTCCAGGAAAAGCCTTGAACTTAGGTCAGCAACAGCAACTTCTGTCCTTGGAGATTTGGCCTGAGAAGCCAGCAAAGGCTTCAGAGAGTTGCACTCTGTATTCACACAGTAAATCTGATAAATCAACTAATTCCGGGTCCTTTTTTTCCCCTTTTATTTCATCTTACTGAACATGGGTGGACTTTTCTTGTCATCAAGTCTTGTACTGGTTATTTTGTTGCAAACTTGACAATATAGAATCCCCTGGGGAGAAAGGGCCTCAACTAGAGAATTGCCTCCATCAGATTGGCCTGCGGCCAATGATTAATGTGAGAGGGCCCAGCCCACTGTGGGCAGCACCATCCCTAAGTAGGCAGGCCTGAGCTATGTAAGGAAGTTAGTTAAACACCATCCAAAAGGAGCAGGAAGCAGCATTCCTCCAGAGCTTCTGCTTGAGTTCCTGCCCTGACTTCTCTCAAAGATGGACTGTGACCTGGAAGTGTAAGTTGACATAACCCCTTTCCTCCACAAGATGCTTTTGGTCGTCGAGTGTACCACAGTCACAGGAAAGCAAACTAGAGCACACCCTGAAACAACACAGCATGGCAACAATTTTCCCCCAGCATTTATATTGTACTGGGAGTTATGAATAATTTAGAGGTTATTCAAAGTCTCCAGGAAGTCGTGTGTAGGAGACATGTAAATACTATGCCATTCTTACATAAGAGACAGTGTGCTCTCAAATGTTAGTATCCTTGTTGGGGTCACAGAACCAATCCCCATTTTCCGAAGCAGCATTCCAGTCACCCCCACAAGCAGCCACCTCCAGCCACCACCATGACCGTGGGGCCAGCCTGGATGCCGCCAGCAGGCAATGTCTGGGGTCTCTGCCCACCCACCCCTGTATGGAAAGGGCAAAGTGCATCCTACCACCCCACACTGGGTCCCTCACAAAGATCCCATTGTGTAAGACCCAACGGCAGCTTGCCTTTATGGTAACAACACTCTCTGCTAGTAATCTGGTGATGTGTCACCTTCTTTACACGGGAACATTCGGCTGCATTTTCTTCAGCAACTAGAGCCTTGCCAGGTGGAAAAAGAACCTCCAGGGACAGGAAAACCAAAGCCAGCAAGGAGAGAGGTGAAGATTCGCCTAGCTGTACAGCTGACAGGGATTAGAGGAGGTATGAGAAAGAGAGGGAAAGGGGGCAGGCAGTCTCTGTGCCAATCTACCCAACTGCTGTTTCCACCATAGGCAGAAGCTCATCACCTTTGCAACCGAAAACACCCAAAGCATCCCCTTCTGGCTCAATGTGTATTCAGGAAGCCAGGGGACTCTTTAAAGAAGCAGGCACTGAGTTACATGAAGCTATGCCCCTGCCCGGCAGAGCAAGCTTCAGCCACACACGTTAGCCAAGAAGAATGTATGTGCACCCAGAAAGCAGAATACAGAGGAGAAAACAGCCCGACTTCTCACCTGCATCATTACCGCTCCTCTCCTGGGGAAAGGCAGTGAGCTGCTGGGAACCCTGTCCTCATTGGCAGCCATGATGATTTTTGCAAGAGTCATGGCATTTTTCACCGAATTTGACAGAGGCTGGGTGTGACAACTCGGAGCCCACCTGATCACCCTCACTCAGACTTTCCCCCTCTCCACCTTTCGCAAGGTGTGGTTCTACCCAGGTTTTACAACCTGTGATTCAAACTCAGGACCTTGAATACGCAAGTGCTACTGCTGAGAGATGTGCTTGTTCTAGGATTGTTCGTCAAGCCCCCTTGCTATTAAACTAAACGGACTGCATCTTGAACCCACATTAGCGCTACCACATCCCATCCAAAGAGACAGAGCCAGCCGTTGCACCCTCTCCCTAGTGACCATCATAGAGGACGATGCCTCCACCTAGGAAAGGAAGGAAGCCCACAGGTGCTGAGTGAGGGAGTGAGAAGGCCAAAGAGATGTCAGGGTAGCAAGAAGGGATATGGCCTGCCGCAGGGGAGGGTTGGGAGGGGACAAGCTGCAACAGACTGGAGCTGTGGCTCAAGTCAAGCGCAAGGAGAGAAGGAGCAATGGCAGAGACAGGAGGAAGTGATAGATGGTGCGTGTCAGGCTCTCCTCTGGTTTCCAGATGAATCTGAGAGGAAACAAGCCCTTCTGCACCTGCAGAGCAAAGGACAGGTGGCTACAGGAAAACAGACGTATACTTATGTTTATGTTTAAATATATAACTTACACATAAATATATTTATACATAAATATATATATATATTTTTTTTTTTTTACTTTTCTATTTTTCGGAGCTGGGGACCGAACCCAGGGCCTTGCGCTTGCTAGGCAAGCGCTCTACCACTGAGCTAAATCCCCAACCCCTACATAAATATATTTGTACACAAATTTATATAAATTATATATGTATTTAGTGCATTGCCAGTGTAATAATGGGAAGGACGTTTTATTAGCTATGTAAATACTTATTGTACAGATAAGATCTAATGCCCAGCAAGTTCGTGCTGAAAAGAGACCCAATCCCTAGACTCCTGATTCCTAGTGATGGGTACTTTTTGTCACAGAGGCATGGTGATGCTTCCTGTAACCAACCACCCCCTGGGGAAATGTTGTTTGTGGAACGCTAATCCTCAGAGACCAAAGCATAGGCCTCGGGCGTCCACCTCAACTCAAGGCTGAGGCAGGCTACCTCCCTGACTTGGCCTTTCTAGCTGATGTTTGAGTGGTCTGGGTTTCTTTTGGTTCTCGATACTCAGAAAAAGGGGTGGGGGGCTCAGGAAGTGACCACTCAGCCAGTGGAGCCCCGAGCAGCCAAAAAGACCAGCAAGCTAAGGTAGGGGTGTCCATGAAGGGCTCTCCCAAGAACATCACCCCAAGTCTGGAGCAAAACAGGGCAGCAAGGACCTGCCCTGGAGGGTCTGTCTGGGAACAGAGGGCTGTCTTCCCAACACTTCAGATTGAAAACCAAGATGGCAGGAACACCAGGGAGCTGGGTACAATTTACAATGCAGGAGACACAGGACATTGTTCATCTGGTTTCAGAGAAATGATAGGATCCCGAAAGCCACAGTCATCACTGAAAAGCACCCCGAAAGACAGGCTTCAAAAAGCACAAACTGTGAGGCTCTTTCTTTCAGTGTTGATCCCAGCCCCACAGTACTGAGTACTGACTTCTGCCTTTGGATAAAATCCCCTTTCTAACAAAGGACTCTGATAGGCCGCTATGCAGCTGCCCCCACCTCCCCTGACCCACCAGTCAAAAGGCACACTGGAATCAAACCACTCACGGGCGAAGCGTGAACACAGCTGCCGTGTCTGCTGAATACACTTTAGACTTGGTTGAACCAAGAACACAAAACCCTGAGAGGGATGACGTAAAAGGGCACCACTGTGGGTGCCTACAGCGTTTCTATCTCATGGACAACTCCTATCAGTGTCTCTTATTCTGAGCACAGTAGCCTAACTCATTCAGTGTCCAGAGCAGGCTAGAAAGCACTCCCTTGACTGCTTCCTATCATTGGAACGGAGGTTTCAGGCGAACACTCCAATGCATCTGAGTATGGTAGCATATGCCTATCATCCCAGCATGTGGGAAGCAGGAGATGAAGGGAGAAGATCAGGAACTAGCCTCAGGTACAGTACAGAGGGATTGCAGCCAACCTGGGCTACCTAAGACCTTGTCTGAAAAAAATAACAAACAGAAAACCCTTCCTTTATTCTGTCTTTATTCTGAGAAGAATCCTTAGAATTTTTATAATCTAATATTTATGACTTCAAATGCCATATTTTCACAAGCCAGGCACATTTTGAAGTGAAGAAGGACAAAAGTGTCAAAGCAGATAAAGCAACCAGGCCTCCTCTCATCCTCTACAATTCCCCCAAGCCCATCCTCAAGCTCAACTGTAGCAGCGAAGTTTAGCAGAAATTAGGGCTACGGAAATAAGACAGTTCACTCTCAGTGGCCTCCTTATTGGTTAAATCAAAGCTCTGATCAGTTCACCAATGGCAGATTCTAGTGACAGACTCATTTCCACACTGCCCCAATTCAGGTTAAAGGAGATGGTGTCCAAGCCTTACTGATCATGGTGGTTCCTCCGGCCAGGGCTGCCTTGGTTCCCTGGAAGAAGTCATCAGCTGATGTCATTCCCTGGTCTGGCATCTGGAAGCGAGTGTGCACATCAATTCCTCCAGGGATCACCATTCTGGAGTGGGCTTCGATGGTCTTCACCCCTCCTGGCACAATCAGGTTTTCTCCTATTTGCCTAAGAAAGCAGAGGTGGTGAGAGAGGTACCAGGGAAACGTGGGATCAAATCGGGTCTGACATCTATCTGTTTTCATTAAGCTATAAGCACACCTTCACTGCACGATGAGCACTTTTTGGGTCATTGCTATAATCTTTCATGGGAGCCCCACCCATTCCTCATCCTCATAAGCAGATGCAGAATGAACTAGGAAACTAGGCAGAAGGGCTCATATTATCCGAGCACTTGAAAGGCTGGCATGAGGAATGTGTCTAGTTCAAGATCAGCCTTGGCTACAGAGTGAGCTCCTAGCCCACCTGAACTATAGAACTAAAGAATGAGGTCCCTGTGCCTAAACGGAACTGACACGGGGCAGCAAACTCCCCATTCGGTGACAAGTCATCAGAAACCTCTAAGACTGAATAATGACAAAGCCCCCAAAACACTTGGATTAACATTCTCCTGACAGCCCCCATTCAGCTGGTTTTCCAATAACAATTCCCTCTAGAGCCCACTCTCTTTCCCAACATCTGTTTGCCCTATTTTCCTTTTCATTGTGGGAAAAACGGAGGTGGACAAGTGGAGAGGGAGAGAGAGCAAAACAAGGGGAAAAACAGAAAAGGAAAAAGTATAGCAGTGTAATCCCAGCAACTGCAATGTGGAAGCAGGTGCTATGGCTTCAGATAAAGGTAGGAAAACAAATATGATGATGGTGGGGACACGAATCACATCCATTGGGGGAGGGGGATTTGTGGCAGCTTTTGCTTGTTTGTGAGGATTTTCTGTGCTGGGTTGTGTTGTTTGAGACCGTGTCTCTCTACAGAGCCCTGGCTGTCCTGGTACTCACTATGCAGACCAAGTTAACCTCGCACTCACACAAAACAACCTCCCTACACCTCCTAGGTGTGGATTAAAAGTGTGTGCCACTACACCCGGCTGTAGGGCTTTATTTTTGAGTCAAGATCTCATCCAATTTTTTTAAAAATTTTTTTTAAATTTTACCTCATCTTTTCACCAATTTTTAAAAAGAAAAATTAATCAAGGAGGAGTTGAATTTTTCAGACAAATGAACTATACTAAAAATAGCATCGGGCTGCTCCATTCCAGGCCAGTGTCCCTCAGCCAGACCCATCATGCTCTCCTATGATTGGGATGCCAAAGGAATAAGAAAGTCATAGCCTGTGATTGCTCAGAGCTGGGACTGTTACAGACAAACACACATGGAGAAAGCATTAACTATGGAAACGTTAAGACCCATTTTGGCTTCATAAGTCAGGGTGTGAGCTTCCAAGCAGTCAGAGCCAGCCCAGCTCACCCTCCTCCAGACTCACTTGCTGCTGGAGTTTGAGGAACACTGCTTATTTAAAAGATGTCACTCGGCATGATGTTTGTCTTTGAGCAGCTGTGCTCTCTCTCCAGAGCCTGTGAGCTGTCCCCAGAGGAAAGGCATAAAGATATTGTTGTCCACTGTTCAATTAACCCTCCAGAGTCCCAGGATACCCAAACTCAGAACCCAATGCACAAGCAACACCGGGTGGCCTGATTTGTGCTGGGAACCACTTCAAGAATTGAAACGTAGGGCTGGAGACATGGCTTCTTCAGAGCACTTGCTTCTCCTCCAGAGGACACAGGTTCAATTCCCAGCATCCAGAAGGCGGCTCACAACCATCCTGTTTCACAGGATCCAATGCCCTCTTCTGACTTTCAAGGACACAACAGGCACAGACATGGTGCACAGACATACATAGAAGAAGCATATTCATATACATAAAATAAATCTATAAGGAAAAAAACTTTAAAAAAATAAAGAAATAAAATCTAAAATCCTTCCAGGATTAGGCAATCATTTGTCTGAGTTGCTGGTAATTAACTCAGTGTCCTGTGACCCTTCCTGACTAAGCAAGCAGAAATACATCTTAACAGGACAGTGGCTTCACATTTATATCCTATGCCTGAGTACTCCATCCCGTATAACTACAGTGGAGCCTCTCACAAACCAAGAATAGGAGCTGGCAACAAGAGGCTGTTGTGTCGCCTCTGTTAAAAAATAGTAAATTACATAAGACCTGGGTGTTTGTGTGTGCCATGACTTGGAATTCTCCGAATCTGAATTCCCAAATTTATTAATTACCACTGATAAAAACAAGCTTAAAATATGCTAAATTGGTCACTTTGGGGTTTTTGGCAGTGCCTGACCAATGCCAGATGCACATTCTACCAACGTTACAACATTCCCAGCTCAAGCCCAGTGACTCTTGGAGTCATCAAAGCTTGAGACTATTTACATGAAAGGAGCTGAAGCTCAGGAACACTCTGTGTGTGTCTGTGTGTGTGTGTGTGTGTGTGTGTGTGTGTGTGTGTGTGTGTGTGCGCCTGCACATATATACCTTCACATAGCCATGAATTGTACTTACTTGATCAACCCATCTTCCATGTATATGTCTGCATAGAAGGACTGGTCATCATTCACAATCTTGCCACCTTTGATCAGAAGACGATCGCTCTGTAACAGAGAGGGGAACAAAGTCAGAACGCATAACTGCCCTAGGAGAAGCATCAGTCATTCCTGAGGAGAGGGAGGTAAAGGGCACATTGATTTTTGGAAGGTACCTTAATCAAGGTGAACCTACTCGAGGCAAGCTGTTCGTTGCCTGATTCATCAGAAGCCACTGGCAACGCTCACCCCTGAGAAACAACCACCTTTTAAAGAACAACTCAGACCTGAAAGCAAAAGGGCCATTACAGAACATCTCAGCAAAAGAAGACAATGCTTCTGAAATTACTTTTGGCTAAACCTCATCTTTTACAAAATAAATAATTAAAGAAAATTCCACCCACATTTAGGAAAGTCATGCCTTGGCAAAGTTTTGGTTGGGGGGATGGAAAACGGACCAAAAGTCTGTTGTCATAGCATATGCTACACAAACACAGGATCATCGGCCACAGCAAGTCTTCAGCTCGGCCCATCCACTCCATGCTCATTTATCTGTGGGGTGAATCACAGCAAGTACAAGGGAGGGACTCTAAAAACACACACCCATTTAACAGGTAAAGAACAGAGCTTCATGATCGATTAGAGACACGGGGGATTTTAAGTCTAATACCACTACAGATGGTTGATCCACTGTTAGGTTAAAAAAAAATATTAAACGATAATCCAACTGAGAAAGCCTAGTGTGTGTAAAAGAAGAAAGGCTTTGTTCTGATGCACAGCTATCCAAAATCTCGTGGGCGGGATGTATGCAGTGTCACCAGCTCGGGCTGGGTGGATGTATGGGTTTATTATTTCAGAAGAGATATAAACTGTACAAACAGTGCCATGCCCATTTATTACGCTGCTCCTTTCAGAACAGCACTCATCTTGATAACAGTTAACCCAGAACTAATCTCAGCGAGTGTCACTTGCATTTTGCAACTACCAAGAAAAGGAAATTATAGTTTCCTTAAAGTATCCATATATTGCTACAGAACAAAGAAAACAAGATACAGTTACACACAAATGTAGCCACTATTGAGCTTGGAAAATATTTTTTGTTTCTGTTACACTGAGAAGCAAGATCAGTTTAGTTTTACACTGTAGGGTCATCCATTCAGGTGAAGGGACTGGGAAAGCCCTTGAAAACAGTCAACATGCAGAGGGTTAACCAAAAATCTTTATTAAACCTACTCTTTATATCATGCTATCAGAGCCTTGGAACCTCTCGGAAGTGAATGGAGCAAAATTCTATTACCGTGGGGAAACTAAGGCTCAGTGAGCTTAAGCCTGCAAGGATCCCTCCTTTTCTCCCCTGAGGGGATTGTCTGTAGTCTAGGAGGCAAGAAGTCCTGCCCTTTACCACCTCCCCTTCCTCACAGCAGTACCTGTAGCAAAACATAACTGTGAATCCCCCAGTCAACGGGCGGGGGAAGAGGTCAGAATTATAGTCTGTTCAATCTAGAGCCTTCTAGAAGGCTTCTTACGTAAGAGGCTGGCCACAGTGACAGAGGGAGAGAGCCAATAGGTCCTAGGGCACAGACCTAGATAACTTTAAAGGATGGAGGGGGCGCTCTTTTAAAAAGTGGTCTTGTCGGTTGCCTCTTTTCCCTTCCATACTGTCAAAACGATTTTGTCTTGATCGTGCACGAAAACAGCAAATCGTGAGGTTTGGTAGAGATCTCCCAACCCCCCACTGCCCATATGCCATTCTTCAGCGCGGTGAACATTTACCATTGCCTCCGGTGTGTCAGCCCTTTGGGATCTGGTACCGAAGATTTGCGGGCAGGGGTTGGGGGGGTGGGGTGCCTTGAGAAAAGGCTAGTACCCACCCTCTCCTAAGAACAACTCAGCCCAAGCTAAAAGCCCCAGGCACACGCCCCCTCCTCTGGGCAACAGTTCCTACTTCTGCAGATGGGTGTGTCCTTGTGCACCAAGGAAAAAAGAGGCCAGGGTCCCAGGGCCCCAGAGACAAGCAGAGCAAAAGCTCCTTCTCAAATCCGGCCTTAAAACCCATCTTCCCTATTTGAGATGCCTTTGAATCTGCGTAACCCTGGGTCCTAGCATTATATAACAATGAATTTTCTTGGCGATCCTCCCTGCCTGGGATCTCCTTCGAGGATGTAGAAAATTAGATCGGTGAGGTTTTTTTTTTGTTTTTTTTTTTTCAGTAAAAGATGCGAGGGGGCGGGGGAGGCAGGGCACCACCCTCTGCATCCCGGAACATCGTGAATTCCTCGCAGAGGTGTTTGTCCCGGATAGAGGCCCTGAAAGAGGACTGCACCTCGGCCACGACGATCATTGTCTGGAACCGGCCAGGCCATCTGCGCCAGTCGCAGCCAGCGCCATTACCTCCGTGAGCTTGCTCGCTGCTGTCCCCAGCGCCCACCCGCCCAGACCGCTTTGTATGCGCCACCACGGCCGCCTCCCTGGTGGCGGAAGGAGCAGAAAAGATGAGAACGCGAGCCGGAAAGGAAATCCTGCCAAGACCCCAGCCTCAAACCAGAGGGTTCCTAGGGTCCTCCGCGTCCACAAAAAGCTCCTGCCCTTCTCTGCTCATCATCGAGTCCCGATCCTCCCTTCCCTCCGCATCATCCCGGTACACCCTGACCTTTCCAGCATCCCTCCCTGTCATGACGCCTCCAGGCTGGAACTCGCTCTTTCTCACAGGAGGAAGGCTCCAGAAAGCTCTTTCTGGAGAGGGCGGAAGACACGGGAGGATCTTTTATCCCAGTTCCCCACCACCAAGCTCCCGGATCCCAGCCTCGCCGCACGCAGCCGGAGAACAATATCAGAGCGTCGACCATGCATATTCAATCTGGCATCCATTTGCTTGCACCCCGCGGGCAGCGCTGCAGCATCTCGTGCTGACAATGAAAGATACAGCGGATCTGGCGCGCTACCCAAGGCTACCTCCATGCACTCTCGCGCCTATTTCAATGCCTTGCAAATTGCCTGCCTTATAACTGTTATTACATCTCTAGTCCCCAACCCCCACCTTCACCACCATCGCCTCCGTTGGCAACAAGAAGGAAAAGTTGAGTCTCTTTAAAATGCATTTCTTAGATATTCTATGTCACAATAGGTTGCTCGCCTTTCCCAAGTACCAAACTTACCGTGATGCGTGGAATATTTTTCTTCCCCTGATAAGACATCTCTCCGGGGGGCGGGGGGAAGTAATTTCAAGAGGACAGCTTTAAAGCAAAGAGAGCCGGAAAAAAAGACTTGGTTTAAAATATATATATATATTTATATTTGTAGGAAAAAGGTACAATCCCTTAGCTGGTTTTGCTATTAGGAGATTTCAAAACTATAAGAGACAGATGCAATCCTCTGTCTCTTTTTCTCTCCTCCAACACAGATCCAGCTAGGGCGGAAAAAAGAAAGAGAGGGAGAGAGAACAGGAGGGAAGGGGGTGGAAATAAACTACAGCAATAAAAGCCTTGGTTCCAGTCGGCCCCCACCGCGCATGCGCCGCCAGCCACTCCCTTTCCTCCCAGGCAAAAGCCATCCGCTTCGCGAGAGACGCTCACTGATTGGTCAGAATCGTGGGATATGCAAATAAGAAGGGCGGGGCGGGGCTCAGCGCCCAGGCAGCAACTGCTGCAGTGCGCGCAGGGCGCGGTGCGTGCGCCCGAGCTGGGAGCGCGCCTTTCGCGCCCTTTCTGTGTGCCCCGGCCGGCGAGCAGGGACTGAGGCTGGCAGCGGCCCCAGATGCTTCATCTGCAATGCAGGGCACAATGGAGGGGTGATCATCCCGGGAGGGTGAGGAGGGGGCGCAAGCCCGCGACTAAGGGGCTTCGGTACAGCCCGGGCGGCATGCACACGCCTGCCCGCGCGCCAATCCGCGGAGGCCGCCGCTGCAGCCCCGCGTGGGGTGACTGCGCAGAGCCAATGGCCTCGCTAGCGGCGAGCGCGCGACTGCACCGCGGCTTCCCCCGCCCTGTTCGCCAGGCGCGGCCTCCGCCCTGCAGCGGCTGCTGCGGCAGGAGACTGACGGCTGGAGGAACAAGGACAGCATCCGGGAAGGTCTTGGGCTGCCGGGCACCGGACGCCCCACCCCCACCCCCAACCCCGAACGGTTTTTTGTGACTCCCGCTATCAAGAATAGGAGATGGAGGCCAGCTCCTGTGGGGCAAAAAAGCCCCAGTCTAACACCCTGGCCGCCCTCCTGGCTAACATGCTAAGACTGACTCCTTTGTGTGGTTGCGGCGCGTGCAAATCTAGGGAGGAAAAACTGTTGGGACATCCTCAGGCCAGAAGCAACAAAATGGTTATGAAGGAGCTATAACAAGAAATAAGAGAGGTTATATCCCACAGAAGAAGAAACTGAGTCATGGAGAAACATAAGCTCTAGTCACTAAGCCTCCCTTAATGACCCTAGTGGTAAAATAGACCTGGGAGCCTTTGACTGTATCAAACAAGGCTGTAACCTAACAATGTCAAGGGAAGGTTCTCCAGACAGATGACAGAACTTCTGCTGAGGCATGGCTTTGACCTTCTCACCTTGAGATCAAAGAATGCATGTGGACACTGCTTAATCTAGGACATTGGGCACCTTTTTGCAAAAGGAGTTATCTGTTTAACTGGTTCACACCTAAACAAGAATTAGCCAGCTCTAAGACAGAATTATTCTGGGTTTCCCAGTCTTTTTGTTGTTCGTTTGTTTGTTTGTTTGTTGTCTTTTGTTCACCTGGCCAAGGTAGGGGTCTTCTGCCTTTCTAGTTTCAAAGGAGATGTAAATTTCAATCCCTGCCTTAAAAATTTAACAGTCCCTGAGGGAGGGGTATGAGGCAGTCTTCACTTTTAACCAGTTCGTTCAAGTTCCGATTAAAGCTGTGCATTTTGAAAACAGAGGCCAGTCCCCATATCTTGTTCCAACTGAACGATGTGCACTAGCTGGCCAAGCTGATACCTAAGCACTGGCGTCAGCAACTAGGTAGGCGCTGTAATCCTCATATAAGCACTCAGGATGCAGAGAAAGAAGGATCAAGACCCGCCTGAGCAATTACATACATAGACAGGTGAGTGGGCGGATGGATGGATGGATGGATGGACAGACAGATGGATAGATGAAAATAAAGCAAGACCTACCAGGAAAGCTCACTGTAAGGTTCAGCTAGACGTCAGCAGGAGGAGGGCCCTATTAAATCACAGGGAAAAGTAACTACTTGTCAGGCAAGGTTAATGAGATTCCAATTAATTTAGACCAAATTGCCTCTAGTTACATTGTTTGTTTTTGTTGCACTTTCCTGCTCCCGATCTTAATGGATTTAAACACATCTTGTTATTTACTAATTTGCTAAGGAATATTTTGTTTTGTCCTATCTATCCATCTTATTAGTGTCAAACCCCTTCCTACAGCCATATATACAAGGGTCTTAACCCATGGTAATTGACATTTCTGCCCATAAATGTCCAGAGACAGAAGGTTAAAACTGATTTATCTGCTCTAACTAGAGCTTAAGAGCACATAGAAGGCCCCAGAAAAGAAAAAAAAAAAACACACAACTTTAATTAATGAAGGGAAGTACTTGTAATCTTCATATCTCAGCAAACTTACTGCTCAGTTCAGTGCAGGAAAATAAAAAGGGAATGAAGCATCTGCACCGAGCGATCGGTTAGGATGAGCTGTATTTGATAGCTCTTCTTTAAAGACACTCAATGGACAATCCCTAGGAAGTCATTATCTGGGAATAGGATATTGGAGCCAGTCTCCAGTCAGACTTCTGGGTGTTTAAAGATTAAATGCTTGACAACAAGGATGAATCTGTCTATTCTGCATTCAGTCCCTTCCAGAACCCACTTCCCTACAATTCCTCACCGAGCACCAGGAGAGGGCATGCACTGGTGTCTCTGTGAGACAAGACCCCAGGCAGCCGGTCTTGAAGAATAAGCTGAGGGGAGATTTGAGGAGACCTGTCAGAGACTGACTTCAGCCTCCACTACATGCCCATCCCCCTGGACTCCCACACCGTCCCCACCCAGAGCTTCAAAGTAAACCTCTCCTAGCAGAGAAGAAAAGAATACATCCCAATAGTAGAGTGCTTGCCTAGCCTGCTCAGAGCCCAGTGGCCTTTAGCTGGGCCTGGTGGCATAGCCATGTAACCGCAGCTACTCAGGAAGCTGAAGCAGGAGAAACTCAGGATTCACTGCTGGTCTGACCAACTTACCAAGACTGTATCTCAAAATAAAAAAGGGCAGGAAAGCACAGTGTGCTTCCTTTTCTTTCACTTCTGGTTTTGTTTGGTCGAGCTTTTATTCAGAGTAGATGCTGTACAGCACACTGCCTGACCCACAGCATATGCTAATGATTGGTACATGAATAAGTTGGCTTTGTCGCTTCATTGTTAAGGTAAAACCAAAAGGCTTTTCCACATTACCACCATGCCAGAAAACACATCAGACTTGGTCTTTCTTTGGCACTGTCACTGTGCTGGGTCTTGGTTCCAGCCACACAGCTCCTCTGCCCCTCAGGTCCTTGGAACCTCAGCAGGATTTTGTTGGCAAAGCTTATTCTTGTGGGAAGAGGGGACAGGGAAGAAAAGCTGCCTACCATTTATGCTGTTCCTCCTAGCAAACTGCATGTAACGGGGAACCTCATTAATCTTGACGTGAACCTCAGAATCATACAAGGAGCCCCTAGAAAAATATTCCCATGACTATATTTTCTGATGTCCTATTTTGGAGAAGAGTAGTCGAAGAAAGGCTCTAACCCAGGGCCTTGTGCTTGCTCAGCAAACGCTCTCTTGTGTAGCCACGCCCTCATCCTCTGAAGCTGTTCCTCCTCTTCATCATTCTCCATTCTCCCTCCTTTACCCCATACCTTTGTCCAGTGTCCAAACACTGTGTGATGCAACTCAGCACCGAGCCCCTAAGGGAAAGATAGCTCCTTCCTTCCTTTCTTTCTTCCTTCCTTCCTTCCTTCCTTTCTTTCTTTCTCTCTCTCTCCTTTTTCTTTCTTTTGCACTCGCAGAGCTAAGAACCTGTGACAAAGTCTTTCTGATGGCTCACCCTTATAAAGAATGTAGCAAGAGGGCTCTACGTTTTGAAAAGATGTCTGTGGAGATGGATGGAGTAGAGAGAACACCCACGGGGGCTTTATAAGATGCTTATACCAGGAAGTGGGGTGGTGAGCCGAAGTCTGTCATTCTGATGCTCCAGGGTGACCAGATGCTCTCAGTTCCTCAGGAGTTTGCCCAGTATGATCTCTGTCCAGGCCCAGCCCTCCAAGGTTCTTAGTTTCATTTTCCTACCCTGTGGAAAGCTAAAGTAACCATTTCTGCTTCTGAGGCACTGTGTGCGGAAGCACAACGTTGAGAATGTCACAGGGAAGGGACACTCAGAAACAAAATGCTGACGGGAAGATCGGAACCTAGATGTGGCCAAGGAGAAAACCACAAATCCCTGAGCCACGGTGGCCAGTTGCCCTGGGCTGCAGCCTCCGATGCGGTCTGCAGAGCTTAGGATGACACAGCAGCCAAGAGAAGGAGCAGTGATCCAGCATTGCCAAAACCAAATGCTCTGCTGCAGATGGGTGCAGGCAATAGTGATTGCTTTTTTGACTATGGAACCCCAAAGGGCACAGATTGCCAAAGGACAGCTAAGCAGCCACACATGACACCAGCATGGCTACCACCATCCGAGGATGCATCTTTTGGGTGGGGCCGGTGAGGATCATCAAGATAGTCATACACTGCTTTTACCAGAACTGGGCCTATGTGAACTGTCCCCTGTGGGCTCTGAAAGGGTCCTGAAGATCCCGTGACTACATGAGTCCAAGACGGGTATTGGGGCACAGAGGAAATCAGGGTAAGATACCACCCAAAGGACTCTGAATTATACACGCTGCTCCCGAAACGTGTGAATACAGATTGTCCTTGGCGTCTCTGGAGACACACAGAACTACCGGCCTTCCTGACTCAAGTCTTCCCCCTGGTGGCCAATGAAGAGTATGCATATAGTTCGCTCCTTTATCTTGGAGCAGTGGGCTTCACACTAGGAGAGAGCCTTTATGTTACTTGTCCAGGAGACATGAGCCTGTCTGCTCACCAGAATTATCTGTCCTGCCTCCACCCTCAGAGCCTGAGTCTCCCACAGCCTAGTTCAGCAAGATTATTCTCCTCTGTGCACTAAGCCACAGAACCAAACCTTCTATTTCTGAAAGAGGAAACCAAGAAAGCATGAGCTAGCAGGAAGTTTTACCCCTACTGAGCTCCCTCTGCTCCCCAAAGTGCCACGTGGCCTGCACTTTCATTGTACAAAACAGGGCTATTACCAACTATTACTATTACTAACTATTACCGCCAGCTTTCAACTTGTGTGCTTTCCACCATCCATCCAGTCCGCTGCAGCGCTGCTGTGAAGCTACTGA
Source organism: Rattus rattus (assembly GCF_011064425.1). NCBI lineage: Eukaryota > Metazoa > Chordata > Mammalia > Rodentia > Muridae > Rattus > Rattus rattus. The sequence goes on along the minus strand of NC_046165.1, from coordinate 57,606,756 downwards.
GGTAGGAACCGGTGTCTATGGAGCACAGACTGATACAGTCCTGGTGCTGAGAGCTTGAACACATATTCCATGTGCAGGTATGGCTCAGTGGGAGAGTTTGCCCCAAAAATGAAAGGTCCTGAATTTGATCCCCAGATTGGGAAAATTAAAACTCAATATCTAAAACACACACACACACACACACACACACACACACACACACACACACACACACACACACACCCCATACAAATCTTTCATCTCCCCACAAGCCCTACCAGGTGTATCTTTGCATCCTATCATATAGATGGAGAAAGGAAGGCTCAAAGAGGCCTCCAGTAAGGCACAGCTTCCTGCTGGAACAAGAGAAATACTCAAATCCAAGAACCCCATAGTTCAGCAGACCTGTTGTCTTCACGATAAAGAACTTGATTGTAGACCCCAGGCCCTGCCTTGTATGCAAGGAAGGTGTGGTTGATCTACCTACCATCTCTGTCTTCACTGATTTCTATCCTCGACCCCCTACTCCGAAACACTTCCCCACATTCCCCAAATCCATCCATCCCTTTCCTGCCTTATTCCCCCCCCCCCATTGAAACCAGTTTCTCCGGACAGCCCTGGACTTCCTGTCATGAGAACCAGCACAGACGAATATCGGAGTTTAAATGAGAAAGTGCTTAGTGTTCCTTCCCACTGGAAGAATAATGTTTACCTCAAAGGCATGGGGAGATCTAGATGCACAGTGGGTGTATTTTTGTACTTTCAGGGCACAGTGGACCAAATCAGATGGAGAAATCCCCCCCACTGGCCCAACAACATTCTAAAATCTCCACTGTTCACCAGACACGGAATTACCGGAAGCTGGCCCGCGTTTACATGCATGCAAGGAAGCAGAGCCTCTGCAAGAGCTGCTCCCCCTGACCTTCAGTCTTACCAGATGGCCCCACAGCAACGCTTCACAAAGCAACACTGGCAGAGTGTGGCCATGTCTGAGAGCCAACCTCTCCCGGACTGAGACAGTCTGCCTCTCACACCCCTTCTAATCAGGGATCGATGTTTTGCCAATAGACATCCTGCAGCACCAGAGACATGTTATACTTGCTGTGCCCAACCAAGGTAATTCTCACCCCATGTGGCTGGCAGGCCTATGATATAGCTAGAGAGATTGAGATTTGGTTTCGTTTTGTTTTGTTTTTTAGATTTATTTCACCCAAATTAAACTGACTTTCATGTAAATACCCACCTGAGGCACTTACCAATCACTCCTATGCTTAAGTCATAAAACCTGAGGTCTGTTTGTTATAGCAGCAAAATTCTTGCTACACTGACTGCTATCACAGTGTCTAGAATTCAGATCTGTATGGAATCCATACATATACATTCTGTCTCTTCCCCTTCTTCCTCAATGCCTTCTCCCTCTGTCCCCCTCTCTCCTTCATTCTCTTGACCTCAGTGACTTTGACCATTCTCAGAGCTGTCTGAACCTCATTCCCTCAATATGTCACCAAGAGTAAAAGAATCCCTTCATTCCCAGGTGGACCCCGTGGTCCAGTGTCTGCACAGCATACTTCTGTTACTCAGTCTGATGGATGTCCTTGATTCTGTCACCCTGCCCCCATCTCTCTCAGGACCTAACAGAACTTGACCATTTTTGTGGTTCATGCTCAGTCTTGGCCTTGGAGAATTCACTGTCTACCTAACAAGGCCAGTGCTCACCAAGAAAGTAATGCGGACTGGAGAGTACCTAGTTCCTGGGACGGAATCACACACACCTACCCTTTCTCCCTTGCCAACTTGGTCTTTTTTGAGACAGGATTTCACCATTATAGCTCAGTTTGCCTTGGACTCTTGGTCCTTCTGCCTTAGACACTCAAGTGCTGGGATCACAGGTGTGCACCACTGCTTCCAGAGCACAGGTCTCCTCTTCCCTACAGTCAGAGAGGAAGAGGTTGTTCAACTGAGGATTATTCCAGAATTTGTATTTGTTCTCATTCCTCCTCTCTCCTGGATCTCAGCCTCTTCCTCTCTACCTTTTTACTTCCCTGAACTTGGGGACATGCTCCCACGCTCTCACCAGCCTGGGCTCTGTGTCCTCAGCAGCTATTGCCCCGTCACTGCCCTTTGTTCATGGCTCCACTCTGGCAAAGTGCAGTCTATTCCCATGGTGCTTACATCCTCGGTTTCCATTCCTATTAGATTCTCAAGCCATGACAACGGGCTTCATCCCCTGCTCCACTGAAGGAGATTGAACATAGAGTCAGCAACTGGTCAACCTCAGGATTGCTTTGTAGACTTTACACTAAGGGACCTGGCTGTGACACCTAACTGCTGTCTTTACATACTTTCTTTCATCAACTATTAGCTTTTTGTTTGTTTTTTGTTCATTTGTTTTTGTTTTTTTTTTCAAGACAGAGTTTCCCTGTGTAGCCCTAGCTGTCCTGGAACTCACTCTGTAGACCAAGCTGGCCTCAAATTCACAGAGATCCTCCTGCCTCTGCCTCCCAAGTGCTGCCAGGCAACCACTAGCCTTTTAGTGTCCACGCATATTACAAAATAAAGGCAAGATACAGTGTGCTATTATATATTACGATCCCAGTTTTAAAACTCAATAAACTTGATTTGAGAGCACTTAAATTCACAGGAAAAAAATGAGCAGAAAGTAGCAAGTGTCCCATATGTCCTCCCCACAGATACACAGTTTCTCTTCCTATTAACACGCTAGCGTCTTATGTCCTGTAATAAATGTGCTACCACCAGCAAACCTAAGTAGATATAACTGAGGCAAGGTCTCATTCTGAGACCAGGCTGACCTGGAATTTATTCTGTAGCTCAAACTAGCCTCAAACCGGTGGTGATCTTCCTATCTCTATTCTTCCAAGTGCTGGGGTTATAGGTGAGAGTCAGCATGGCCGACTGTGACATGTTATTAATTTAAAAACATAGCTCATGTTAGAGTTCACTCTTCATTGCGGTGGCTTGGGAACTTGAGACAGGACGGCATATGGTATAGGTTGGCCTCCAACTCACCATGTAGCTGAGAATGTATTTGAACTCTCGATCCTCTGCCTTCACCTCTCAAGTGCTAGGATTATAGACATACACTCTCATATCCAGCAAGTTTACGCTTGAACATACAGTGTATGGGTTATTAAGATCAGTGACATGCATCCATCATTACAACATCATATAGAATTGTTTCATGGCCCTATAAAGTCCTCTACAGTCTACAGGCATCACACACACACACACACACACACACACACACACACACACACACACACACACACACACACACACACACCTTTGGCAACCAATCTTCTTGCTTTGGTTCTTCGAGAACATCATATCCTCAGAGTCATACACCAGGTAGCCTTTCAAAACTGGCTTTTTCCATTCAGCAATACATGGATAGGGTTGTCCCTGCCTTTTCACAGCCTGATAGCTCATTTAGTTTTATCAGTAATTATCCTATCCGGTGGATAAACTGCTGATCTGCTTCTCTATTGAAAGACATCCATCTTGGGGACTAGAGAGCACTCAGCGGTTAAGATTACTAGTCTTGCAAAAACCCAGGTTCGGTTCCCAGTACCCACATGGTGGCTCACCACCACCTGTAACTCCTGTTCCAGGGGATCTGGTGGCCTCTTGTACTCCGAGAGTACTGCATGCACATAAACTCATGCAGGCAGACACACATACACATTAAGATAATATAAAAAACAAATCTTTGAAAAAGAAAGACATCCTGGTGGCTTCCAAGGTTTTGCAATTATGACCAAAGCTGCTGTAAACATTTCTATTCAGAATTTTTGTCTGGACATATATTTCATCCTGTCAAGGGGTAGGGTCCCTGGACCACCTAGCAAGAGCTTATTTAATTTTGTAAAAAAAAAAATAATTGCTTAACTGTGTTCCGAATTGGTTGTTCTGCTTTTGATTCCTGCCATGGAATAAATGAGAGATGCAGCTGCTGTGCACACTGTTGCCGTCTGACCTCCCTTCCATGTGAGTTCTTAGCATCTTCCACAAGGATTAGCTGACCACATAGGGTGGGTAGCTTTTTTCCCTTTTCGGTTTTGTTTTGTTGTTGTCAGAGGTGTGAACCAGCACCGCCAGCTCGTTTCATTTTGTAAATAAAGGTTGTTACGGATGTTGGTGGTTGTTTTAGGAGATTTTGTTGTTTACATTGCTGGCACTGAAACCTGCCCTTCATGCTTCTAGGCAAGTACTCCACCACAGGCCTTCATGTCCATAAGACATGACTTGATTTTTGAACACTGTGTATGTAGCATTGGTTTGTGCCTCCGTCGTTACGCCATTACTACCCTGTATTTACCACTATATATTTTGAAGTCAGGAACTTTGATGCCTCCAGATCTGTTCTTCTTGCTCAAAATCACTTAGATGAGTCCTGCTCCTTGGTGGTTCCGTATTAGTTAAGACTGGTTTCTATTTCTGTAAAATGGGCCAAGGGGATCTGAAGGAAACGCTAGGCTGTTACTAGTTTGGTAATGTGGATAGTTTGTTTTCCTTTTTTTCTGTTTTTATGTGTGTGCACATGTTCTTGCATGTGTGTGAGTACACATGTGAGTACACATTTGTGTATGCGCATGTGAAGGACTCACCCTCCATTGCTTTTTACCCTATGCATTAAGGTCTCTCAGTCAAGCCCAGAGCTCACGGATTGGGCCAGTCCCTCTGGCCAGCTTGCTCTGGAGATCCCATTTTCACCTTCAGAGACTGTGGTTACAGGCTGGTCACACCCACTCAACAGTTATCTGGATTTCTGGGGATCTGAACTCCAGTCCTCATATTCCTGGGGGGATCAAGCATTTTAACCACTAAGTCATCTTCCCTGCTAAGAACATATTAAGTTTTTAAATAAGCATGGAATTTCTTTCCATTTATTTTTTTACCTCTTTTTTAATTTTATTTATTTATTTTATATATGTGAGTACACTGTAGCTGTTTCAGACACACCAGAAGATGGCATCTGATCCCATTACAGATGGTTGTGAGTCACCATGTAGTTGCTGTGAATTGAACTCAGGACCTCTGGAAGAGCAGTCAGTGCTCTTAACCACTGAGCCATCTCTCCAGCCCATCTTTGTCTTCCTTAATTCCTTTATGAATAGTTTGCCATTTTTAACACACCACAACACACACATCTTTCACTTCTTCAGTCATATGTATCTGGACATATTGTATTGTTCCGTGGCCCATACAAATAGAAATTGTTTTCTAAATTTCCTTTTAAGGATATTTTGTGGCATACCAGAACAAGATTGAAGTCAGGCATGTGATCCATGCTTGTAATACCAGAATTAGAGAGGCTGAGCAGAAGGATCACAAGTTCGAGACAAACTTAGACTATATAATAAGACTTTGTCTCAAAAAAAAAAAAAGTCTTTTTAAAAAAAATTAAGATGTGAGGGGAAATGGGCCATAAGATAGCTCAGTGGGATGATAAACATATAGGGATGGGTAGATGATTTGATAGATAGATAGATAGATAGATAGATAGATAGATAGATAGACAGACAGACAGACAGACACACAGACAATTTATCCACCAGCTCTGTTATTCTAGAGAACCCAGAGTAATACAGGCATCTTTTCCTTGTCAAATTGTCTTCAAGGGGTTGGGGATTTAGCTCGGTGGTAGAGCACTTGCCTAGCAAGTGCAAGGCCCTGGGTTCGGTCCCCAGCTCCAAAAAAAAAGGAAAAAAAATTGTCTTCAAAAGGCATGGGGCATTCTTGCTTTGCTACCAAACTCAAAGGAATATTTTTAGATTTCTCCATTCGTTATGGCTTTGGAAGCCCCAGCTAGCTCTCTGTGGTGTGTACACACATATGAGTAGATAGAAGAAGACTCAGGGAGAGAGTTGGAGGTCCTGTCCTATCATTTTCCATCTTATTCCCTTGAGGCTAAATCTCCCACTGAAGCTAAAGCTAGGTTGGCAGCCAGCTTACTCCAGAAATCCTCCTGTCTCCACCCTCCGTGATGCTGGTGTTAGACACACAGTCATGCATGAATGGATTTTGTAATATGGGTGCTAGTGGTTCAAACTAAGGCCCTCAGCATTCATAGCAAGGGCTCCGTGCTCACTCAGCTTCCGCCCTGCCCCAGATGTGAGTGCACATGTGGTGAGGCAGAATCCTTCTGTGGTGGTCTGAATAAGAATAGCCCTCACAGGCTCATATATGTGAATGCTTGGTTGCCATTTAGTCGAACAGTTTGGGAAGGACGAGGAGGACCGGCTTCATTGGAAGAGGTGTTTCAGTGGTAACTGTAAGCAAGTCCCCAATTAAATGCTTTCTTTTCTAAGAGTTGCCTTAGTCATGGTGTTTCTTCACAACAGTAGAACAGTAACTAAGATACCTTCAACATCTTTTCTGCTTTGTTTGTTTTCACAGATAGGGTTTCTCTGTCTGCTCTGGTTGTCCTGGAACTTGCTCTGTAAACCAGGCTGTCCTCCAACTCAGAGACCCACCTGCCTCTGTCTCCAGAGGCTAGAATTAAAGGTGTGGACCAGCACCGCCCAGCTTTAAGACATTCTATGCCTGCTTGACTGAGACTTTCATTAATGAACTCTGGGAGAGGCTGTGTTTTCATTTCCTCAGATGGCTCGATGGGCTTTCTTTTCACCTTGCCTGTGTGCTGTAGGTTGGTCTGCCTGAGGTAAAGTCTCCCTGTAGTACCAAAGCAACCCCTACCTTGTTGTTCTGTGCAACCAAGTGATGTTGAATTTGGTTGAGGGTGCTGGTAAGTATCTGTGTTCATTAGGAATGTTGGTCTGATGACTTTTTTTTCTAGTAGTGTCTGCCTAGTTTTGAAATCAAGGCAAACTGTCAAGATTCATGAAATGGATGGCAAAGTGTCCCCTGTTTTTTGGTTTGGGGAAGAGTCCAAGAAGACCTCAACTCTTTGAGTCAAGATATTCACTGTGGCATTAGAGACCTCGTCATCTCCTTCTGCCTGTATGTCAAAGTTTCAGTCAACAAGACCATTCTAGGTTGGGTTCATAGCCACATGAACTGCCATGGTAATGCTGACCTACAAAGCATGGGGATACTCAGACCAGACACAATGCTAGAGTGTGTATCGGGAGGGGATGACACGGGTTCTCGTGTTTGCTACACTTTTCTCTGCGGTCTTCCTCAGCCCTCATTTGTCCTTCAACTTCTTCCTTTGCTGTGCCCTAGAACTCTTCCAGATTTCCTACACTCAGTCCTCTGCTTGTCATTTCTGTGTTGGGACATTGATCACCTGGACATCCTAGCATGCTATCTTGCTGGTGACACACTTCCTCAATAAGCATATGTTTACTAATTAATTTTACAACTGTATCTGGCAGCCCCACCACAGCCAGTGATGGCAAACTGGCTAGTAATTGAACACACTGACATCTTATACCCCAAGATACGGGAAGGTCTTGGAGGAGACCTGGAATCACTTTAAAGATAAGCACATAGATTAGAAAGAGACACCTGATACATTTCACCTAAATGGCAGGCTACAAATTAAGTGACCTGTAATCTCCATTAGGTACTGGAGTCAAAAGGCCAGGCAAAGATGAATTATTCCAGGTTGAAAATAGCAGAGAGGCATGAGAACTGAGTGTAAATGTTGCCTTGGACAGCAGACTCACCAAAGGACGTCAGTGAACAACAGTGTAATAATGTTAACAGAGTCTCAGTGAGTGGAAAGTGGGACCTGGTCAGTCTTGAGTTTCTGGTTTTGATGGTTTAGTTTGGTCAAGAGGAGAATGATCTTGTGTTTGGGGGAGTGCACACTGGAGTATTAAACAATGCTGGAGCAACAGATCAGCAGCTTCTCAAGTGATGCAGAAAAAAACATATAGCTGGGCAAAGCAGGGGAGGGGAGCAGATGGATGAAATGTAGTAAAAGGTCAGCAGTCAGGGAAGCTAAGAGAAAAACACAGTCCCTTGTGTATAAACAGACCAAAAACCTACTAGGTGAGTCATCAAAATGGTTCAGTGGATAAAGGTTCCTCCCCCAGATCTTGAGACCTGGCCCTAATTATCTAAATATTTATACAACAGTTATGAGATCAACAAGAATGACCTAGGATTTCTATAGCCCTTAATTTAATAATGAAATATTTATTTAGGTAGCCGGGAGATGGTGGCTCCTGCCTTCAATCCTAGCACTTGGGAGGCAGAGGCCGACGGATCTCTGAGTTCAAGGTCAGACTGGTCTACAAAGCAAGATCTAAGCCAGCCGGGGGCTACACAGAGAAACCCTGTCTTGCCCCCCCCTCCTCAGTTTATTTAAGTTACTCATTAGAAAGTTAATTTAAAACATCTTTCCATGGGTCCCATGGGAATCAGCAAAAAGGCCAGGTTTTGCCAAGACTATAGGTTGCTCTCCAGAAACTGACACTGAAGACCAGTCCTACGCAAGTCCTAGAATGGGGAGATGTCAAGCCAGTGTCTACACAGACCTTCACCACAATCTTCCAGTGTGTTCGGTACAGAAAGGTACTCTGCATGCTATCAAAAGAGAAAAGTAAGCACCAAAACAGCCACAAACCCTCTATCTACAACAGTGTCCTGCCTGCAAGATATGCTGGGGCAATGGGGGGAGAGGTGCTGTGGGAGAACCAATCACTAACTGATCTGACTTAAGGCCCAACCCATGAGATGGAATTCATACCCAACACTCAATGAGTGACTAAGAACCTGAGAATGGATAGCCCAAGGACCTAGGGTAAAGCCAAATAACACTGGTCTAAAACTCGGGAGAAGGAAAAAGAAGACAGTGATAAAATGGCTGCTAATGGTATATTCTGCCACACTCATAAATCAGTGCCCTTTTCAGCCATCATCAGAGAAGTTTCCCCTGCAGCGGATGGGAGCAAATACAGAGACCCACAACTAGACCTTGGAACCCTCAGGCCTAAATGGGATGCCTCCATCACATCTCTCCCATCAGAGCTCAGGGAAAGAGAAGGCAGAGAGAACGTAAGAGCCAAGGTGGATGGAGGAGGCCAGGAAATGGGCATCATGAGTAAACATGAGCAAAGCTCATGAACTCACAGAGACGACAGCAGTGTGCACACAGCCTGTGAGGGTCAGTGCCAGATCCTCTCTGCTTATACTATGGCTCCAGTTCGCATTTTCACAGGAGCCCTGTGGGAGTGAACGAATGGGTCTCTGATTCCTGTGCCCTATCTTGGGCTCTTGTCCTTCCGTTGGTTTGTTCCATCCAACTCTGATTTGTTAGCTTTTGTTTTACATTATCATATTTTATATTGCTACATTTTAAAAAAAATGAGTGAGTGGATGAATGAGTGGATGAATGAATACCAAGCAATGAAGTTAAAAGTTGACAACTGAACTATCATGTGTACCTGTTGGAGAGGGAAAATCCGATTTCTCCAATGGAGTGACACTGGGTAATATCAACTATTCCAGGGCAGGCCTCGTGTTGAGGAGAAATTGACCAGCACATAATGGACTCCACAGTGTGTGTGTGTGTGTGTGTGTGTGTGTGTGTGTGTGTGTGTGTGTGTGTGTGTGTGTGTGTGCGCGCGCACGCGTGTGCAGGTAAGCGCAGGTGTGTGCAGGTGTGTGTAGTGGCCAGTAGGCAACTTTAACTATCATTTTTTAGGAGCTGTCCATTTTGATTTTTGCAATAGGATCTCTCACTGGCCTGTGTTGCTGTTGTTGTTGTTGTTTTGTGTTTTCCTTTTGGGTAATAATGTATTTCATTTTCTAGATTTGGGGTGTTTTGTTATTATATTGGGGTTTTGGTTTCAGTTTTGATGAGGAACTTAAACATGGATGGGCGGGGAGCAGGAGAAGATCTGGACAAGCTTGGGAAAGAGGAAGAATGTGAACAAAATATACTCAAATTTAAAAGTGTTTTAAATTATATATAAAGAAAACATAACCATCCAGCTCCCAGCTTCTGCCAGCATGCCACGCCTTCCCACCACTTTGGCCTCTTGTATTCTGGAACTTCAAGTCAAAATAAACTCTTTGTCAAAAAAAAAGTTTTCCACAAAAAGAATTTCTTATTTATTCATACGCATGTGTTCATATGTGCACAGGTGCATGCGTGTGCACATGTGTGTAACAGTCAGAAGACAACCTTAACTGTCATATTTTCGGGAGCTGTCCACCTTGATTTTTGAGATAGGGTCTCCAGCCAATCAGCCTGGCCAGGGATCCACTGGTCTCTTGGGATTTCAGGCCTGTCCCCACCATGCCTGGCTTTTTAAAACAAACAAAACAAACAAGCAAAACCAAAAAGCCCCCTAAACTATGGATTCTGCAGATCAAACTCGGGTCCTCATGCCTTTACAGCTAAGGTGGCATCACAGATGCAGCCCCACAGAAATCTCTGTAAGCAAGCATTAAGATGCATGTGATCACAGGCATGATGGTAATTACATGTAATCACAGGCATGATGGTAATTACATGTAATCACAGGCATGATGGTAATTACATGTAATCACAGGCATGATGGTAACTACATGTAATCACAGGCATGATGGTAACTACATGTAATCACAGGCATGATGGTAATTACATGTAATCACAGGCATGATGGTAATTACATGTAATCACAGGCATGATGGTAATTACATGTAATCTCAACACCGAGGTTGGTGATGGAGATGATAGGAAGGTTGTGAGTTCAAACCCTGCCTGGGCTAAAGAAAAAGAACCAGCTGGGTGGTGGCCTGAGCCTTTAATCCTAGCACTCAGGAGGCAGAGGCAGGTGGATTCCTAAGTTCAAGGCCAGTTTGGACTATCACTCTGGAGTTCCAGGACAGCCAGGGCTACACAGAGAAAGCCTGTCTCAGACAAATGAAAGAAATGGAAAAAGAAAAAAAGAGAGCCAATCAAAACTGTATTCTTCACAGATCCGGATCCCAGCCCTCACAGACTCAGTTGTAAAGATGATTGAGTTTACCGATTTTACACCCAATCCCCAGAGCCCCATGGTCCAGGTTCAGAGACACCTACATCTTCCTAGCTCTCATCTTCCGTGTTGTTCATCCACTCGGCTATACTCAGAATCACAGCTACCACTTTTCTCTATTTCATGTTAACCAGATTTTGTTCCTCTACTGCTTTTATTAGGTTTAATTCTAAACCCCCCCTTGTTCAGACATAATTTTCTCCCTTTCATAAATCCATTGTTCATACCCAACCCACCTAAAATTTACTTTTTAAAACTACAACTCACACAGCATGTGTAATTCAGATGGGGAGAAATCACTGAGCATGTAGCTGTGCTACAAGGACGTAGCACTGGGCACCAACCACATTCCTCTGGTTGACAGCGTGTGCTGGCAGCCAGTGCTGGCACGGTCACTTCACAGCAATGTTGGGAAGTTAATAATCTCATCTGGCTAGGTCATGGAAATAAATAACTGATTTCTACCCAAATTCATAAAATGGTCTGTGTGTCTCTACACTGAAACTGAAATCCAAATCTTACATTCTGTTTTGCATAAACAGACCAAAAAAACCCACACAAACACAGTACAGGTGCCAGTGAGATGGGTCAGTGGGTAAAGGCACTTACCACCAAGCTCGATGACCTGGTTTATTTCCAGCATCCACATGATAAAAGGAGAGAATTAACTCCCACAAGCTGCCTTCTGATTTCCACAATGATAGCAGGCCTTTACCCATATACAATACACATACAGACATGATAAATAAATAAATAAATTAGGGGTAAAAGTTAGCTTTTCCTTATCCTTGTTTTCTTTTTTGACACAGGGTATCACAATGTCACCCAGGCTGTCCTCAAAGTCATAATTCTCCTGCCTCGGCTTCCCCAGCACTGGGATTGTAGGAGTTTTTACTGTATTTCAGCTCCTTACCTAAAAACTTCAAGTATTATACATTTATTTCTCCCCAAACAACTCTAACATTATAAACTTAATGTTTGTCCCTCAGATTCCTATTTTATTGAAATCCAACCCTCGTGTAATGGTATTAATAGGGAGGGCTTTGGTAGGTCATTATTTCATGAGGATTGAGCCCTCCTGAATGGAGTTAACACTCTCGTGTTAAAAAAAAGAATATACAGCCAGCATGTACTCTAACTGCTGTGTCAGCATACAAGAAGCTGACTGCCTGCAATCAGGAAGAATGGCGTCACCAGAACCCAGTCATGGTATCTGGTCTGAGACATCCAGGCTGCACAACCATGGGAAATAAATGCTCAGTTTTAAAGCCATGATTCTGTGCTACCTAGTTCTACCAGCCCAAATCAGGCCATCTTTCACACTGTTCTAATCCTAAGTAGTGAGAAAGAGTTGCTCATAGGAATACTGCTCTATAGTATTCCTACAACGGCAACGTCACAAGTTCACGTGGTATCTTAGTCATTGCTCTATGGCTGTGAAGAGATACTACAACCACGCCAATCCTTATTTTCTTTAAAAGCAACTAAGTGGGGGCTTGCTTACAGTTTCTATAATTTCAGAGGAACAGTACTATATCATCACGGTAGTTCACATGAGAGCAGGCAGGCAAGCACGCAGCGCTAGAGCACTAGCTAAGGGCTTGCATCTCTGATCCACAGACATGGGGACAGGGGAAGGGGGGAAGAGAATCAGGGAGGGAGCTCAAGCACTAACTGGGCATGATGTGCACTTTTGAAACCTCAGAGCCCACCCCCAGTGACACACTTCCTCCAACAAAGTACACCTACTCCAACAAGGCTACACCTCCTAATACTTCTAATCCTTTCAAACAGTGCCACTCCCTGGTGACTAAGCATTCAAATACACGAGTCTATGGGACTTTCTTGTTCAAACCACCATATACTTGGCAATGGAGTTCTCAGACCAAACTCTGTCATGTATGTTCACACAATGTAGATGCTCCCTGAAGGAATCAATGGACTACTGACACACATTGCATGGGCAGTGAAGGAGTAATTTGTTAATCCATTTCTTACTTCCCAGCTGGAGCAGCACCATTCCGCCCTCCCCAATGTTCTAGAATCCCCAAATGAAAGACATAAATGTGTAGCATTATTTTTAATATGCCCTAAGCCAGCTCAATGGTTGGGCCACTCCTGAACCTCCATGTGGCTAACACACTCTCCTCTGGTATTCTTGAGTTATTATTTTCTAAAATTTATACTTTATCTCTGCTATCCCAGACCCACTCAGGGGAGTGGCCCCTGGGGCTACTTTTCCCTGATTCTTACATGGTTGGTTTTCTGTCTTCTATAGCTCTCATGTTTGTATCCTCTTCCTTGCTTCTGCCCTGGAGATTCTCCTTCTCCCTGACCAGCGTTTCCTCTCCAGAAAGCCTCAAAGTCCCACCTCTGTCCCCTGCCCAGCCATTAGCTCTTTAACTGACCATCAAAAAAACAACTGTTGACAGGGACCCACAGCGGACGTACAAATTCCCATAAAAACACAAATCAAATCCCCAACAGGGTGACCTTTGAAACATTATACTCACAGAGAGAAGCTCTTCATTAAAGGCTACATAATGTATTTGTTTTCATTAAAAAACAAACAAACAACAACAACAACAAAAAGAAACACTCAAGAATGAACAAATCCACAGTAGCGAAGAGGAAATTAGAAACTGTCCAAGGCACCAATAGAGGAAGGAGGGTTTTTAAACAGACCTTTTGGTAGGGGTCAGAGGAAATGCTTAGTAAATATTTGATAGTGATTACAGCTTATGAAAATAGTAAAAACTGACCCAGTGGTGGTAGTTTTGATGGTTTGCATATACTTGGCCCAGGGAGTAGGAAGTGTGGCTTTGTTGGAGTGGGTGAGGCCTTGTAGTAGATGTGGCCTTGTTGGAGTAGGTGTGTCACTGTGGGTGTGAGCTTTAAGACCCTCATCCTAGTTGCCTAGAAGCCAGTCTTCTCCTAGCTGCCTTTAGAAAAAGAAGTGAAACTCTCAGCTCCTCCAGTCCCATGTCTGCCTGAACACTGCCATGTTCCTGCCTTGATGATAATGGACTGAATGAACCACTGAACCTATAAACCAGTCCTAATTACATGCTGTTCTTTATAAGAGTTGCCTTGGTCATGGTGTCTGTTCACAGCAGTCAAACCCTAACTAGGATAGTAGTACACGCCTTTAATTTCAGCACTGAGGAGGCAGAGGCAGGTGGATCTCTGTAAGTTCCAGGCCAACCTTGTCTACTGAGAGAGTTCTAGGACTGTCAGAGGTACACAGAGAAACACTGTCTCAAAAAATAGTGTGTGGGTATTTGTGTGGTGTGGGGGTGTTTGTGTGTATACTATAAATTATTATATATTTATATATATAATTTATATATAAAACTACTGAGCCACACAAGTAAAAGAGGTTAGTTTGATAGACAAAGGACTCCATATCTTATTGCAGTGATACATCTTTGTGTTCATTGCTGCTCTGTGACAGCGAGGAACTGGAAACCATCTTGATGCCCAGCTACTAATGAATGAACACTGAAAATTCATCTACACAGTTAAATGGCAGTCAGCTGTAAAGAATATAGTTGTATCCATTTCTGTAAGGAAAATAAAATTCTGACATTTGAAGGAAAATGGCTAGGTCTGGGAAGTATAATATTGACATGACCCAACCCCCAAAAGACAAAACCATATGTTCTCCCTCATATTTTGTTCCCATACCATAATACACAGAAGGGTATAAATGTGGGTAAAGCCAAGAAAACTATTAAGGAAACCAAGAGATGATGGAAGTAGGCAATAGAGAAGGGTCAGGGGTGGAAATAAACCATGGACATGAAAGAGACAGTGTAGGGGGGTACGTGAGGCAGGCATTGGAGGATCAGAGATGTGAAAGGAGAATCATTAAGCCTTACTTTGCTTGAAGATGTCATAATAACTCATGCCTTGTGTGCTAATTTAAATTTCTCAAAGGGAGACCAGGCATGATGGTGCACACCTTTAATCCCAGCACTTGAGAGGTAGGGACAGGTACAAGTTTGAGGTAAGCCTGGTCTACCTGGAGAGTTACAGGACAGCCATGGCTGCATAGAGAGACCCTATCTTAATAGGTAGATATAGATAAATAGATAGATAGATAGATAGATAGATAGATAGATAGATAGATAGATAGATAGATAGATAGATATTAAGAGGAAAAGTTATATATTCAAGGAATAAGGAAATAATCTTTAAAAAATAGCACTAAAGGATAATTTTAAGGTTTGTGGATTATATCTCAATTGAAACATGCTTTTTGCCAAAACTCAGCTATCTCTAGAGGTTATTCTGCTCTAACTCGCCATTGAAGGAGACCCTACCCTTCTTCTTTACAGAAAGATGGGACCAAAAAAGATGCAACTTGAGTGTTCTGTCCTCCGACTCCACCCCTCCCATGCCTTCTTCATCCTCAGAGCTGTGCCTACCTCTGCAGTAGAAGCAGACTCCTCCTTGTCAGGGGGCTATATCCTCATCCCCAGTGTCCTGTCCACTACTGGTACGTCTATTACTACCTAATGTGTCCAAGATCTCTCCTCACTATAAAACATGACGAAGAATCCCATCTTCTCCCCCAAAGAAAAGAATATATGAATGCATAGGACCTTCCCTGACAACCTACCTGCCTTCCCCAGTGCCCATGAAAGTCTCTCCCTGCCCCTACTCTGAGCACATGACAGCTGCCATCACCCTTGCTGCTCTGTGGAGACAGTTCTAACTAAGCCCCACATGGAGCAGCCAGTCAGTCAGTGGAGCCTTTAGAGGCTGCCTCCTACTTCATCCTACTCTGCCTCAGATACTTTCAGTATCTCTTGCACTCTGTGCTTTCAACGATTTGCTTCAGGTCTTCTAGCCATGTTCCTCTGTCTCTCCAGCACTATCCGTCCCTCCCTCCAACTAAGGATGGCATATTTCCCTCAGTCCTGGCAGTACTCATCCAGCCTGTGCTATCTCTGGGTGATTATTCTGTCCAGGGCTCCTGGTAGCCCTTCCATACCCCATCCTTCTCCATTTCAGTCTCCAAATGGCTCCTGGGATTGTGTCCTGAATGTTATGGCAGATCAGTAGGCAATCCCTAAACTTCCTTGGAGAGTGTTCCACTAACCTACACTGGACCAGTCCTATGTTCTCTCTTAGCCTCCACCACCAGCTTCCATAACTCCTTCTGCATTTCCTTTTTTGTTTTCTGTCTCTCTTGTGGCCTGAATGTGTGTCCCCAAAGTTGATGAGAATTAACCCCCCATCCCAATGCAGCAGTACTGGGAGGTGGGGCCTTTAGTTGGGTCAAGAGAGAGAGCCCCACATTCATGAAGGTGTTGATGTCTGGTGACAATTATTTGTTTTGTTAGCCAGGGCTAACTCTATAGAGGTGACTTTGCCATTCTGTGAAGACACAGCAGGAGTGCCCTTAGCAGACACTGACACCCACATCTTTGACTTCCAGCTTCCAGAACTAAGAGAAAGAAGGTGTTCTTTTATAAGTCTCTCAAGTCAGATGTGGTCACTCATAAGTCTCAAGTCACTTGGGAGGTATGGAGAAACGGCCTCTGGGATACAGTAAATTCAAGGACAACCTTGACTCACTGAACAAAGAGCTAAACAAAAATGCCAGGAAACAGACAAATTTAAAAATATGTTACATGAGGCCAAGTGGTAGTGGCTTGGGAGGCAGAGCCAGGCAGATCTCTGAGTTCAAGGCCAGTCTGGTCTATGGAGTGAGTTCCAGGACAGCCAGGGCTACACAGAGAAACCCTATCTCAAGAGACAATGTAAAACTAATGCTATGTAGCCTCAGCTATTCCATTACAGTAATGTAGGGCCTGAGACAGGCCTGGAAGATAGTTCTGACTTTACTTAAGCTTAGCCTTGGCATTTAAAGCCTTGACATTTTTTAAATTAATTTACTTTATGTATACGAGTACACTGTCACTGTCTTCTGACACACTAGAAGAGGGCATCAGATCCCATTACAGATGGTTGTGAGCCACAGTTTGGTTGCTGGGGATTGAATTCAGGACCTCTGGAAGAGCAGTCGATGCTTTTAACTGCTGAGCCATCTCTCCAGCCCTGAATTTAAATTTTTGTACTAAGTGAATTTCTTTTTCTTCACTTCTTGATGCACACACATTAAAATTGGTATTTGACTGCTCTCATTCTGGAGCTATCCTTGGCTTTGAAATCACCCTCCCACACTTAAAGCCAGTATGTAACACCCACACAAATTCTCCTCACACTCAAAATGTCCATATCAAAATCAATCTGCTCTCTTCCGGCTACCCCTCCCCTATCCTGCTTCCTGTGGCTCTGAATCTCACTTTATCCAAACGAGGAACAGAGAGACCACCACACCCTCCTGCTCTTTCTCACCTTCTTCCACTCCAGGATTTACTGCATCTGGAGCCCATGCCCTCTCCCCCACAGGTCCAGGTCACCACCATCTCATAGGTGTTCTGTTACAGAGCCTCCTGCTTCCACCGTTGTCCACAGAAGCCCTATGAGAACCTCAGGTCTATTGTGCCAGTCTCCTGCATTGGCTTCCCACTTCCAGAAGAATCAAAGCCGGGATTTTTAGGATGTCCAACAAAACCCTGTCTATTCCTCTGTCCATGCAATTCCCAACAGCTCATTCCCCTCGACAGACACACAGGCCCTCTAAAGCTCAAGTATTCTAGAGACTTCTTCCTTGAGATAATCTTCCTTCTGCCTAGGACTCCTCTCTGGACCTTCCTAGCTAACTCCTTCGAGTCTTCATACAACTCAGACCTTCTCAGTGAGGGAGCCTCCTGGGCCACACCCTATTCCCTCTGGTAGTTCTGTTGGCAATGTTTGAGGGCCCTCCGATCTGTTTCCCAGGATAGCAATAGCATCTGTCTCTCAGTTTCTAAACAGCTGTAAGCCTGCATCCAGAGAAGATAGAGAAGATGAAGTTGGCACGACGGTAGGAAACTAGCAATTTTCATTTCAAATACTATTTCTAGTATTATTATTTAAATAATTCAACATATTGTTGATTATTTATTTTAATGAATGTATTCTTCTTCTTTGGCTTATTTGGCCTTCTTGTTTGGCTATGATTATTTTTAATGAATGAATAAATATTCTTTCTTAGTTCCAAGCCTTACTTTCTGCTGTGAAGTGTGGAAAAAGCCCTCAATAACTTTTAAAGATGTAAAGAAACCCTGAGACCCAAAGGTCTGAGAGGTTGACAGGCAGGGAAATAGAAGAGACAGAGCGGCAGAGATGGGTTGTGTGGCTTGGTGGAAGTCAGGATCTTGTTTCTAAAAGGTATAGAGTGGTGGGAGGTGAGGTTGCACACTACTCCCTGGGTCCTTCTCTCCTTTATTCAGACTGGAATGCTGGCTCCAAGCTTGCCAACACCAAACTGAAAGCTGCACACATCCAATCACCCAACAGCACATTAATGAGCCCCTTACACCACTCCAAGCCTTCCTGCTTACCTGCTTTTCCCTCTACAAAGTCACACCCAGCGTATGTTGGCCAGAGCTAAGCAATGAACCACGCTGAGTCACCATAAAGGCCTTGCTGCTGTCACCTTCCAAAGGTTGCTGGCTCAGGAACCCACTTAGACATGTGTCCTCATCCCAACCCAGACGAAGTCCCCTGTCCTCTATGGATGGGTGGTGGCCCACCTTTCTGTCCGGCAGGTCTCCAGCTGTGAAGGACTTCTTGTTTCAGGAGGTTTCTCAAAATGCCAGCCCCCCAATAAATCCCACCAGTCCTTCTGTGGGGTCGCGCTCCTCTTTCTTCGTTTCCCACACCCATGAAAGAGGAGGGAGGTTGTCTGAGAGAACATCTCCACAAAGGTTTAAGTGGGGAAGGGGGCCCACCCTGAATGGGGGTGCCATTTCCCATGCACTGGGAGATTCTTTCTGCTTCCTGACTGTGGGTGCGATGTGACCACTTACCTCAGACTCCTGCTTCCATGCCTGCCCTGCTGTGATGGGCTGTACCCCAGACTGTGAGTCAAACAAGTCCCTTCTTCCTTACATTGCTTTGTTAGGGATTATGTCACAGCAATGAGAAAATTAACCAGTACAGCACGGTCACACTATACCAGGCTATCCAATAAGATAATGGCAGGTCGGGGCTGCTGAATTCACCACCAGGAGTACTGTGGCCTTGACAGGGTAAGGACACTAGCCACATTGGAGTGGGCTTGGTACCCAAAATATATGCGCAGCTCTTACAAACCAACATTAGAAAGACAATTGTCTTCTCCCCGGGAAAATGGAATCTGGTTATAAATGTGCAGTTCACAATAGAGAGTCCATGAGTAACCAGGCGACATATGAAAAGACGCTCAACTCACAGGCACCAGGCAAAAGGCAAACAAAATTCACAAGAGATGCTGGAGAGATGCTCAGCACTTAAGAGTATTTGCTGCTCTATCACAAGATGCAAATTCAGATCCCAGCACCCCCATCTCACAAACATGTGTAAACTCCAACTCTGAGGGATCCAGCCTCTGTGGGCACACACACACACATGCACACACACGCGCACACACACACACATGCACACATGCACACACACATACACACACATGCACACACACGCACACACACACACACACACAGATGAACTCATAAATAAAGCACTAAAATAAGTCTTTTTATGAAAAGAAAATTACAAGAGTTCATTATCCCATATTACTGGCAAGTATTCAAAGTTTCCTGTCAAATGTTGGGATGAAGCCATGGGAGAAGTGTCTCCTCAGGATTGGCTCTTGGGAATCTAAATGACCAGTCCGAGGGTCTGTTAGATGGTCAGCAGTTTAAAAGTGACTTTCACCAACTCTAACCACCTGAGTTCAACCCTCAGGACCCACACAGTGGAAGGAGAGAACCAAGTCTCTGGCCTCTGACCCCCAATGCTCACATGCCTTAGTATAGGTGACCATACCTGTGGGAACACACAGAGAATAAACAAATAAATAAAAGTCTAATTTTAAAAAGCTAAAATGGACGGTTACATACGAGGGCCACCTGACACTATCTATAATAGTGTTAACTGTCCTTACTCTGGGACACAGAGTATGACTCAGCATGCATACCATGTAGGTAAAGCTAAGGTGGCCAAGTCAGCACAGACACCTATGGTGTGGCCTTCTTCGCAGGACCCCCTAAATAGTACATTACGACAATTTAAGCTGCAACAGGCACTGCAGTTCATTTGCAGCTGTGTGAAGCAGGTTTTATGCACATACATCATTTATGTAAGGGGATTGCATTTGTAGGCTTTACCGTTGGTTTTATAATTTAGCTATCCTAAAAACCATCTAGAAGCCAGAAAGAGGAGCAGGAACATGAATATAAGCAGGGTGACACGGTACATATGGATGACAGTGTCATTATGAAACCCATTATTTTCAGACTGAGTTTGAAAGGTTGGAGGGGGTGTGGCCAGAGATATCTGTCCTGTGTGCTAGCTAGATTTATGTCAACATGACATAAACTATAGTCATCAGAGAGGACAAAATCTCCATTGAGAAAAGGAGATTTTCCATAAGATCCAGTTGTGGACCAGCCTGTAGAGCATTTTCTTAATCAGTGATCACTGAGGGAGAACCCAGCTCATTGTAGATGGTGCCACTCCTGGGAAGATGGTCTAGGTCTATAGGAAAGCAGGCTGAACAAGCCATGTAGAGCAAGCCAGTAAGCAGCACCCCTCTATGGCTTCTGCATCAGCTCCTGCCCCCAGGGTCCTCCCCTGGCTTCCTTCAGCAATAGGCTACAATGTGGATACATAAACCCAATAAACCCTTTCCTATCAACTTGCTTTGTGGTTGCGGTGTTTTTTCGCTGACTGACTGAGGTGGCCTGGAAAGCATCACAATGTTTCCATATTGCTCTAGAAGCTTTTAAACCTGGACAATTCTATTCAGGGACTAGTTACTGAGTGTTCCATGCAACTTCAAACTATACTCACTTAGGAGGCAACCAAAAATACCACAGAGGTTATTGTAAAAAGAATGCCATTATAAAGCTGTCTTTGCTGGCGTGCTGCCATGGCTTCTGAGTGGTGATGGCGGAGTTCTCTGCTGATGGACAAGCTCAGGGAAGTAAAGCATTTCCTGAACAGAAATCTCACGTAGGCCTTGAAGGGAGATGGGACACGAAGGGGAAAGGGGTAAGGATGGACTATGACTCACAACAGAAGACAAAAGATTGTTCTGAAATAGAAACAGAAAAAACACTAGAGAATAGGCTCTCCCACACCAATCCTGATCTTAACATTCTATTGTGATGAAAACTGTAGGTCAGGCATGGTGTGCACCTGGGAAGTGAAAGGTATCAGAACAGAAGTTCGGGATCACCTTCAACTACATAGCTAGTCTAAGGCCAGCACGGGCTATTTGAGACCTTGGAGGGAGAGGGAGAGCAAGAGAGGAAGGGAATCCCTCTGCAAAGGAGATGGTCCTGCCTATAATGGGTTGGGTCCTCCTACATCTATTAACAATCATGACATCCCCAAAGACATGCTCACAAGCCAACCACATCTAGATAATCCCTCATTAAGGCTCTCCTTCCAGGAGATTCTATGCTGCAGAAAGTTGGCATTCAAACCTGACCACTGCCTTTATCAATGTCATCTAAGGTCCTCTTGTCATGTAGCTTCCAAAATCAAAATTGTCTTTAAAGCTCCCTTTCACCAAAGTACATAATCAACATGTGCACAAGAAAGTCATAGAAGAGGTGAAAATGTTTGACAATCGTGTGTCTGTTAAATGGTTACTAATACTAGGTACATGGACACATTTCTATAACATAGTAATTGTTCAATCTAACTCAAAAACTGCCACAGCAGTGAACAGAGATCTCTCCAGAGAACATATACAAATGACCAGGAAGTAGGTGGAAAGATGATGACACTGCCATTCAAGTCGCTAAGGAAATGGAGATCAAACCAGCAATGAGATGCCATGTCTTGGGGTTGGGGCTTTAGCTCAGTGGTAGAGCGCTTGCCTAGGAAGCGCAAGGCCCTGGGTTCGGTCCCCAGCTTCAAAAAAAAAAAAAAAAAAGACCAAAAAGAGATGCCATGTCTTACCCACAGGATAGCTACTATCAGAACAAAACCAAAACCACTGGATGTCGTTGTGCACAGCTGCACTCCCACCTGCTGGGGAAGCTGATGCAGGAGGATCACTTGGGCCCAAGAGTTTGGGGCTAGAGTGGATGACACCATGAGTCTTTGTTTCAAATGAGGAGGAGGAAGGGGAAGAACAGGAAGAAGAGGAAGAAGAAAAAGGAGGGAGAAGATTTTTTTAAAAGCTATACTTAGTAGCCTTTTACCTGCTACTAAGACAAAACAGCACACCTCCTGTGGAAACCATTGGGTGGTCTCACTAAGAACAGGGGTTACATAGACAGCTCAACAGCTGGGAGCATCTACTCCTCTTGCAGAGGACCTAAACTTGGTTCGTAACACAGGTATTGAGTGGACCCAACCAAAACTTAACTTCTAGATCTAAAGATCTGTTGTTTCTGGTCTCTTTGGGCACTGCACTCACATGGACATACCCACATACAGAAAGACACACAGACAGATAAGCATCTGAAAAATAATAAAGGCCTGGAGAGATGGTTCAGCCATTAACTTCATTGACTGTTCTTTAAGGGACCTAGATTCGACTCCCAGTACCCAAACGGTATCTTACAACCACCTATAACTCCAATCCCAGGGGGTCAGACACCCTCTTCTGGCCTCCAAGGGCACGAGGCATGCTCATAGTGCAGACATGTGGACAAGCAAAATGCCCATACAGACCAAGTAGGTTTATTTTAATAATAATAAATATCTTTTAAAATTGAAGCAGGGCTGGGGACATGGCACAATTGTGTTTGCCCAGCACACACCAAGTCTCGGGTTCAATCCCCTGCTGCAAACACCGAATGTGATGCTGTGTGCTTGTAATTTCAGCACTCAGAGTGTAAAGGCGGGAGGATCCCCAAGTTCAAGGCCATCTTCAGCTACATAGTGAGTCCGAAGTTCATTATGGACTCTATGAGACCCTGTCTTATAAAAAAATGAAAATTTTAAGTATAGCAGTGTTAGCAAATGATCCAGCAGTTCCACCTCTGGGTAGAGAGTCAGAACTAAAACCAGAAGCACAAAGAGACACTTTGGATACCATATTCATAACGAGACCATCTGTCATGTTCACAGGTCCGTGACTGGATAAACAAAATATGGTTTGAGGCTGGGGGTGTGGCTTGGTGGTGGGTACCTACCTAGCACAGGCTGGGCCCTGACTGTGATCCCAGCACCAGGAGAAAAAGCGTGTAGTCTTAGCAGTGAGGTTGTTAGTGTTCAGACAGAAGAGGGCAGCTCCATCCACGTCATAACACGAGTGTCCCCTGAGATTGTCGGGGTGAGTGAAAGCAGCCAGTCACAGGAATGTGACGTAGTCACAGGAATGTGACGTACTCCCGGTTAGGACACGCCTACGGTGCTGAGATTTGTGCAGACCAGCGGTACGTTAGGGCTGCCAGTCCAGAAGCACTCAGATTTGCAAACTGCAAGGAGTTCTGAGGAATAAACAAATGTGCTTCTAACTATCACTGCAAACTGACGTCATTACAATGATGGATTTTGTGTTATATGTGTTTTACTTCAATAGAAAAAATGATTGGATGCAGTTTTCCAAATTGAATAGTTTTAAATTCCTCTTGTTCATCACCAGCTTCCTCAGCTCCACCCCTGGTATTCCACAGTTGTTTGGAAAGCAGTCTTTCTCCATATTATTAGGTGTATAGTTTATGCACACACATTAATATTTCAGTTTTATTAATCTATTGTATGTATTAAATATTTTCATATATTATGTAATTAGATGCTCATATATGCAGGGATAATGAAGGAGTCTTCTTTATATGAGCAGGGCCAGAAGGTGGAAGGCTCATTATGCAGAGCAAAAACACACAACACTGGGGCACCCAGCTATTGTAAATGAATTTCAAGGCTCCCTGAGGACTTAGTGATTTGAATGTGATTGCAGGAGGGGCTCCCCAGAGATTGGTATCAGGCAGTTCTGTAGTCCTGAGGACAGCAAAGGATGATGCAGCAAAACCAGAAGCAAGAAGAGAGAGATAAGTTGGACTTGATTAAAATTAAAACTTGTGTGCTTCCAAGAACACTATTTTTGAAAAAGGTTTAAAAGTGGGGCTGGAGAAATGGCTCAGAAGTCAAGATGGCTTGGTTGCTCTTCCAGAGGACCAAAGCTTGGCTCCCAGCAACCATGCTGGGCAGCTCACAACCAACCACCATCTCTAATTCCAGTTCCAGGAGGTCTAACCTCAAGGTCACCTGCACACATGAACATAAACCCAGAGACACAAGCACATGCATGCACATAAAATAAACAAACCTTCGAAAAAGTAAAAAATAACCCAGGAAAGGAAGAAAATATTATCAGAAACCATACACCAGGGTTGAAGGGACAGCTGAGGGTAGGGAGCTTGACTGTCATGTGCAAAGTCCTAGGTTTGTTGGCCAGAACTAACACTGAACAACAGCCTCTATCCATCCAATGAAGAGGCAGGATCCGGAATATATAAAGAATTCATATCACTCAACAACAAGACAAGGAGTCAAACTTAAAAGTAGGCAATGGAACGCCCAGCAAACACAACAGTATGTTATTGGGAATGAGAATAAAACCACCAAGAGATTCCACAGAAAGAGAGAAATGACCAGTGTTGGAGAGACTACACAGGCATGGAAACTCTCACACTTGGGTAGATCTAAAATGTAAAGGAGTGTGGATGTTCCTAAAATAGCTAACCCAGAATTACCACAGAGCCCTGGAGTTCCACTCCTAGGTAGAACTCCAAAAACTGGAGAATGTGGTTCTACTTTGAGAAGAATGTGACTCACCAATTCATTCAAAATTGCCAAAAAAACAAACAAACAAACAAACAAACCCCGCAGAAATGTCCCCAATGCCCATTAAGGAACAAATGGGAAAGCATGCAAAATGAGGCCTATTATTCAGCCAGTAAAAGGCATAAAGCCCCCTGCACACTACAACATGAACCTTAACAATGCTGAACTCACTAAGAGAAGGAAGAAACAAATGGCCACACCCGGTTTGACTCTGTGAACACAGAAGCGTGCAGAATGGCAAATCCACGGAAACATAAAAGCAGGTCCATGGTTGGCAGAGGGTCTAATGCAAGTGTCCACTTACTGGGCACAGGGTTTAGTTTGAGGGTGATGAAAGCATTTGGAATTGGGCCGTTTGGGTGGCATCCACTGAAGAGTAAAAATGCAACTTGTATGCTATAAAAAGCAGCTAGGAATGGCATGGCTGTTAGTGGGGACGGATAAGAAGCCTTGGAGACAGAGGCCCACTCAGTGGCAACACGAGGTCATGACCGTGGGCCACACAGCTCTGAGGTTGCAGAGGGCCCTTCATGCAGCCTTCTCACTACTAGGCAGGTCTCTCTGGGAACCCAAACCCACATGTGTCGTGTGTATTTGTTCAAAAGCAAACCTAGAAGCATCTTCAAGGCGTGCTTCTCCTCTACACCAGGCTCGGCTGTTCAAGGCCACGCTTTCTCCCCTCAAGGCTACTCAGGCCCTTCAATGTCAGGTTCTCTCCCTCAACTGCAAGGCTCTGACCTTTTCACTGAACCACCTGGGTGTGGCTTTTGGCCTATGCCAACATACTTCTCATTGGTTAAAAAAACGCAAATGTCAACAATTCCCTCACCGCTCACATATCAGTCATGACTGCTAAGGATTACATGTTTGTGTCCCTCAACAATCTACGTGTTAAACCCTAATCCGCAAGACTGCTTCACAAGGCGAGACCTCTGGAAGACATTGGATCATAAAGGTGGAACTGCCCAGTGAGATGAATGCTCTTATAACAGACAGAGAGCCTGCTCCACCGCCTGAGGAATATGGAGCACTTCTCCCCTGGTAGGGCATCTGCAAGCATCTTAATCTTGGACTTCAAGCGCTTAATCTTGTTCAAGCTGTGAGAACAAATGCTTGGCATTCGAGAAGCCTAGTCTGTAGTAATCTGTTACAGTGGTCCCAGCTGCCCTTAGACTATGATTGACAACAACGAGAAAGGGCAGACTGTCATCCAGTGTCTAATCTTAGAAAGGGGTTGTCATTCATGCTGTTCAGTCCTGGCTTGTGTCCCAGGGGTAGTTGAAGATATTTCTGGTGTTTAAAATAAATGGACAGAATATCATCCATTATAGGCACATTCATAAAGACAAATCAATAATCCATTTGATAAATGACATTGGAGAGTGACTAGTAAAAGAAATGTAGTCACTCAGACTATTTTTGCAGTAACTATTATTTTTTTAGATGGGTAAGAAATGAAGAACAAAAACAGTAGCTCAGAGCCAGGCATGATGGTATACACCTTTACCCCCAGCACTTAGGATGCAGGGACGGGAGGATCACCAGGAGTTCAAGGGTAGTCTAGTCTACACAGTAAATTCCAGGCCAGCTAGGGCTACGAAGTGAGAGACTGTCTCAAAGAGCTGGGGACAGAAGCAACTCAATGCATCTTAGTGATTAAGAAGTTCTCAGTTGCCTAGTCCTGGGTTCAAATGCCACCCTTTGTACTCCATTAGGAGTTGCTTTTAATTTCAGATACCTCCATTAGAAACTAAGGGCCACAATAGCACAGGCTTCATAAAATCAGTGTAGGATTAACAAAACAGAAAGCACCAAGCATTGCCCCTAGACCTGCACCATAAAGCTATGGTGCTCAATGGGATGTAAGGACTCTGCCAAGAGAACTGTCTCACACCTTGAAGTTCATGACACCACTGTCCACAGAACTGAGCTGCAGAATGCATCGGAAGACTCACAGGGCAGGTTAAGACAGCTCCATTCTAAACCCTGTCCATGCACTTCCCAGATTAACAAGGCCTTCATGGTGAGGTAAATAGACAGCAGTGAATCTCCCCTTCCTGATTTTCAACAGGGTGACAACACATCTATCAAAGGCAAGATTTCGAAGTCATGTGGATGCACAAGCTGCCACGGAGACTCAACAGTGGAAGGTCACAGTCGAGAGTCAAGGCATGATTCATAAGTAATGGGTGGGGTTGGAGAGAGGTTGTTTGTTTTCTTTAAGAACTGGTCCATTTCTCTTTCCGGAGCATATTCCTAGTTTTGAAATATATTAATGTCATAAGTCAAAGAACTAGGGTTTGTTTAAGATAAGATCATTTAAAAACTTTTAAATCGTATTTATTTATTTAATGTATGAGCAAGTGTGTAAACCATAGTAACATGGAACTCAGATGACAACGTGTAGGAGTTTGGATTTTTCCTCCCATGTGTGTGGTTCTAGGGCTTGAACTCAGAAAAGTGCATTTACCCAGTGAAACATCTCACCGGCTTGAAAAATTCCAGGTTAGATTCATACTTACTATGTGGTCAAGGCTGACCTTGAACTCCTCATTCTCCTGCTTCCACTTCCCAAGTTCTGGGGCTGCAGGCATGTGCCAGAACATCTGGCTAGCCACAGGCTAGGGCTAGAGTGTGACCAAGAGTAGAGGCCTCTACCCTAGTCACAGGACTGCCAACTGAGATTCAGGGGTGAAGTCCTTTCTTCCTGCTTAAATGATGAAGTCTCATTTGAGCTCTGGCATTCAAGGTAAAGACAGCACCAATAGTGTTCAGACAATGGTCAATTCTGACTTTCCCTCTTTTCTCAAGGAATTAGAAAGATATTGTTGCGTCAAAGGACACCAGAAAACTGTTGTCTTGGTTACAATGGTGGCTCAGCCCAGCCTTAATTCCTGTAGCATGGAATCTGTACACTGAGCAATTTTCAAACGGTTGGGGGCAGGTCTTGCTGGTGGGGGGCCAATGGCAATAGCCTTCCTCCTGAGCTACAGTGGAGAGATAGCTGTGGTTGCTTAACCAGCAGGCTGTTCTTCAACTTTGGCCTCATGTTCAAGGCTGGAGAATCCTACTTCTTCCTCTTACAATTAATTAGTTAATTGCACATCTACTAATTGAACAAGCTTTTTATTAATGATGTGTTGTAATTTTAAAAATTATAAAACTACTGTTAAGCATTAAAAAAGAAAAAGACTGGGAGATGGTTCAGTTGGTTAAGTGCTGACCTTGCAAGCTGACCCTCAGAAGTCATGTAAAAAGTTGGAAGTAGTGACAGCCCTGGGGAGGCTGAGGCAGGAGGACCACTAAGAGTTTCAAGTTACTGACCTGGATCTAGGCTCCCAGCCAAACTTCCACCACACATCCATTCTCACACAAGAATCTCAAGGGACAACTTGGGTATTAGCCAAGTACACGGAGGTGCAGGTTGAATCACCAGGATTCCTCTGTAGCCAACATTTGGGGATGTTGAATGGAAGAGGCAAGAACAAAGGGGAAGAGAAGGAATTTAAAACACAGTGCCCTTGAGAGGAAAAAGGAGTAGAGAGAATGGGGTAGGGAGGCTGTCATGGGTCAATGGGGACCCAAAGCTGAGGGATAGTCAACTTGGGGAGAAGAGATGTGGACCTAGAATGGAAGGAAATATTAAAAAGCATTGTATAGGTGTGGTCATTGTCTCAATCCAATTTATGCTACTGTAAAGAATACATACATCGGATAACTTATAACAAGGACATTTTCCTTGTCCTTTATTTTATTCTATTATATATTTACTTGTATGCATATGTGCAGATATGCATGCATAATTATGTATGTGGTGCTGTACATGTATGTACATGTGTGCGAAAGCCAGAGGTTGACCCTAGGTATTCTTCCTGGGGACATCCATCTTGTCTTTTGAGACAAAGTCTCTTCCTGGGCCGCAGGGATTACTCCTTTGACTAGGGTGCTGCCCATGAGACACATCTTCCCAGCGGTGTCTCCCCAGCTCTGAGATTGCAAGCACACACCACCATAAACCACTACTTTTTTTTGAGACACCATCTCACTATGTAGCCAAGGCTATTCTGGAACATATTAAAGACCAGGCTGGTCTTGAACTCACAGAGCTGATCTGCCTGCCTCTGCCTCCCAAGTGTTAGGATTAAAGGTATACACCACGATGCTCACCCACACTCATGTTTTTCTGTTGGCACTGAGGATCAGCTCAGGTCCTCATGCTTGTGCAGCAAGCACTTTATTGACTAAACCATTCCATTTTCCCAGTCCTGATTGAGAATTACATTTGGTGCTTGAATCCAGAGGCTGAGAAGTCTAAGATTACACCATAAGCCTTCATCATTGCCATATGACATGGTAGAAAGCATCATATGGGCAAAGAGGAAATGCTACACAACTCAAGAGTCTCGGGCCCTTGTGTCATCAGTGTTGACAATGTAAGGGTAGGGTGCGCCCACTGGCCTTGCTTCCTAAGACGGCACTACAGTGGGATTTAAGTTTCCTGTAAATATCTTATGGAACACTCTTTAGCCACATCATGATGCTGCCAAGCTCAGCAGAGCTCTACAGAGCCCACTCACTGGTTCCTGCCCTAGACCAGGGGACAGTTACTTCCCCAGCTTGGTAGCAGTCTGCACAGGTTGCTCATGGTTAAATGGGGTGAAAGATCCTTGAAAAAGGCTCAGGATACAGTATCCTAGGATGAGAGGATTATTCTGACCTAATGGAATAATGG
Source organism: Rattus rattus (assembly GCF_011064425.1). NCBI lineage: Eukaryota > Metazoa > Chordata > Mammalia > Rodentia > Muridae > Rattus > Rattus rattus. The sequence goes on along the minus strand of NC_046165.1, from coordinate 57,577,179 downwards.
AAGACAGGGATTCCAGGAGAAAGGGTGGATGGAGCTCAAAGACCCATGTTCACTGACAAGTGCAGTGGTTAAGCACTAAATGTCCTCCAAAGGTTTGTGTATGAAGTCTGGATCCCTGGGGAGGTGCTACAGATCTTTAAGAAGTAGGATTTCATAGGAAGTCCCAATGTCATTGTGGGTATTGGGGATTATTCATTCTCTCTCTCTCTCTCTCTCTCTCTCTCTCTCTCTCTCTCTCTCTCTCTCTCATGTCTCTCTCTCTCTCTGTTCCCCAAACCAAACCCATAAGGCAACTGATCTTGGACCTGAACTGGAACCGTGAGATTGAACAAATCTATCTTTATTTATTTCATAAGTACCCCACTTCAGTTTTTTTTGTTACACTGGTGTGAGGCTTACAAACACTGTAAAACAGCTGTCCTTTTGTTCTTTATCCTAAAAGGCTCAGGTCCTTCCCAGCTAGGAATCAATATAATTTCATTGCATCCCAAACTGGCCTCTGGGAAACACATGGGAAAGAGAAGCAACAAGACAGAAGAAGCTTTCCTTAGTCTCAACCCCTCCATTGGCTCTGTCAGGGCAAACCACTCCTAGTGCTTTCTGGTTATGGCCTGCTCACACTGCACATGGTGCTTTGTCATCCTTGGGAATATATCCACTAGCCCCTTTCATCTCCCAGAAGTGATGTAGTGATGTGGCTGAGGACCCTGTTCTGGCCCTTTCTAAGCCTTTCTAGAACAGTGGGATTCATGGTGGGGTGTGGAAAATGAGCAAATTGCTTCTTTTTCTTTTTTTTTTTGAGACAATATTTTGCCATGCAGCCCTGGCTGACCTATAGCTCACTGTGTAGTTCAAGCTGCTCTTGAACTCATCAAGGTCCACCTGCATCTGCCTCCACCTGCATCTCCACCTGCACCTCCACCTGCATCTGCCTCCACCTGCATCTCCACCTGCACCTCCACCTGCATCTACCTCCACCTGCATCTCCACCTGCACCTCCACCTGCATCTGCCTCCACGGTGTGGATGAAAGGTGTGTGCCATTAAATCCAGCAACTCTGACCGCCCTTAAGATTCCTTACAAGCACAGGTTCAAGAGAGGAGAAGGGACCATGACCCACTCCATCTCCTCTTCTCTGTGCCAAGGCTTCTAGAAAAATGCTCCAAAAGCTTGAAGACACGCTGTCATGTGCTAAATACAAGCAACAATCACTAATTCTGTCAAAAGAGTGAACCAGCTGAGCCCTCAGAAGTCACCATCGTTATACATATATATGCACAGCCTCTTGTGAAACATGAAAAATTCATATACTGTAAGCACCAAGCTGGGTAAATGTCCCTGGTTATGAATGACAAAACCCCGCAGGAATGCTCCTTTTGTGATAAATGAACCAGAGAGGGTTGTAGAAAGGCGGCCGAGCCAGAAGCAATGTCTAGAACTAATGACCAGGAAGCTGAGAAGAGATGGCTTTCCAGGGTTAAAGCTACCTAAGGATCTGGTCTGGTGCTTTTGTCTGCAAATTGCCCCCTCCCTTCCAAGTGCCTCAGCTTTGCAATTTAGAGTTTCTGTAAATTTAGGGTGTGTTCCAACAATTGCTCCTGATTCTCCAGCCTTTCAGGCTAGAATATTAACATGCTGCCTTTGTGGCACTGAGGTCACCTCGTTTGCCACCTTTGCATATTCTCTTAAAGATTCTCCAGGTGTGGTCCTGCTCCTTCCAGGCTGTTGGGATGACCCTCACACCTTGCCTACTTGAGAGTGCTCACTCAAACTCAGTGTTATGTGATCTTGGTTGTCACCAACATACTCCAATATGGACTCATTTTATACTTACCCAGCTTTTAGTACAACACTGAAATATGTGGTTAAGGTTGTAGCTCAGCGATACAACACTTGTTTAGCAAGCACAGCCATTGAGTTCAGGCCTCAGCACCACAAAAGAAAGAAAAGGAAAGATAGGTAGATAGATAGATAGATAGATAGATAGATAGATAGATAGATAGATAGATAGACAGACAGACAGACAGAGCAAACTGGTAATCATGGTGGCTCAAATCTATAATGCCACCGCCCAAGAGATACTGGGATTGTCATGAATTCAAGTCCAGCCTGGACTACAGAGTGAGACTCCATCTTAAAAAAAAAAAAAAAGAAAAGAAAAGAAAGGAAGAAAAGGAAAAAGGAAAAAAAAGAAACATTTACTTCAGTTGACCACCTGAAAAAAAGCAAGCCTTTTGAATTTAGATTCCAATTGCCTCTTAGTGAAATATAAATATAAAAATTAGAAGATGAATGGGTGTAAAATAAATGATTACTTGCTTCATCTTTCAAAAATAAAAGGAAATATTCTCTCCACCCCTGCCGCCTCCTTTGGTGAGAAGTGATCCTAGGAGAGTCAAAAGCTGGAACACTCTGCTGTGTCAGGAAAGGGGGAGGTTTCCCCAATCATTGCCCCCAGAGCTGTTCCCGGAGGCTTTCTCTGTAGCATACAACCTGAATGCTGGGCAAGCCCCCAGTGAGCATGTGCAGACCATCCCCAACTTCTCCAGTGGCTGTCTGAAAGGAAGCGCCTTTAGGACTAACCTTCCTCCTGCCCTAGAAGGGAGGGCACACAGGATTCAATATAAAGTCATTCATAGATTGGTTTCTTATCTTCACCACGAGCATGGGACTGAAGCAGCAAAGTGTAAGACATGTGCACTGTAAACGATCAGTTGAGGCCTTAAAGCTGTGAAAAAAATGTTATACTAGCATAAACGTCACCCTGAAACTGAAGGAAATGTGTGTGAAAAGACCCCTAGACTTGAAACGTGCACTGCTGGGAATTACTGGAGCATGTCAAACATTTCCCATGACGAAGGATAACCAAGCTAGCCTTCTTTGTCTCGCCATTAACACAATCAGGGAGTCTTGTCTTCAAATGTGAGTCCTCCCCTCCCCACCCTCATTTTTCCTTTCCTTTTTGGCTCTTTGAATATAATCCGTGCGGTCTCTCCCCATTCCCAAAGTGCCTCCCAAGCAGCGCTGGGGAAGCGCTCTGGGAAGCCCTTGCCGAGACACTTAGCAGAACTTTGTTCTCCACATGGACTATTTAGCTTTCCTCGGTGACATCACAGCCTCCCAGGCTCTTCACTGGCTGCAGAATACAGTCCAGGCAATGGTTAGAGGCTCCGGGCGCTGGCCGTGGTCCTGACCTCCGAGCTCAGAACCATGGTGCTGAGTGCACTCAAGGCGGAGACCTTGCCACACAGAGTAGCCATGTAAGCCCCAGTCCCTACAGACCCCAAGGGAGCCCTCTAGCCTTCACTGCAGCCTTGCACTGCTCTCTTTGAGCTGCATCAAAAAAGGGTGGGGCACTGAGACGCAGCTGCAATCGGATGCCGCCCGGGAGGATTTAAGAACAGCACAGTGGTCCACCCCAATCGCCACTCGACGCCTCCAGCCTGGGGATCAGCTGGTCCCTAACGCGGGTCTCCCACCTCCCAGGCACAAGAAGATGAGGGCAGCCTTTGTGGGCGCTCAGACGCCCACTGGCGAACCCGTGCCTCGCCGCACCCTGCGCGGTGAAGGGGTGGGCAGGGCGCGGTGCGCGTGCAGATGCGAGAGGCAGAGCTCTTGGCGCCGCGTGCTGGCTGCCACGCGGGGATGCTCGGTCCTCCGCGACAAGCCAGGGTGCAGCCCCGCACTCTGTTCCCACCCACCCCCCATACCAACCTGATCGTAGATGTTCTGCAGAGCTTCCTTGCCCGAGGCCCGCCGGATCTCCACCTTCCGGCCCGATTCAACAGATGGCTCCCCGCTGGCACGCCGGCTCTGCCGGTGCGGGTCCGGGCCCAAGTGGGCGACATCCCGCTGCTGAGCCACCACCTGCCCCGAGCCCCGGCCCACTGAAAGCGAGTCGAAATCGATGGTCTTGTTCTCCGAGGATCCTTCCACGGGGCAGAACATGCCGCAGAATTTCTGCCGCGGCTTCGGACTGCCCGAACCCAGGTTTTTAAAAAAGGCAGGGACCTCTTCGTCCTCTGCCGCCTTCCCAGATTGCTTTCTCTCGGCCATGGCTGGGGGTGCGCTAGGGAAGGTTCTGTCTGTCTGTCCGTCCGTCCGTGGTTCCCTAAGTCTCCCTGGCTGGGTGTGCACTAGCCTCTTGCTGCTGCCGCGGCTGCTACTCCCTGCCTACCGCAAGGTGCACAGAAAGGATGGAGGGCTGGCGAACCGGCGACCCACCCCTCGCAGTCCCTCCTCCTGACCCGGCTTTCTCCCTCCCTGCCCACGCCCCCCGGCGCCGCCACGCCACCTCCGAGCAAAGTTGGATCTGAGCGGGGCGGTCGCTGCGGCAGAGGATGCCAGTTCCCGGCAGCGCGGGGAGGGGCGGGGCGGACGGAACGCGCGATCAGAAGGGAGGGGACAAGAAGGGAGGGGACCCAGAAGGAGGAGACGGAGAAGGGAGGGTACGAAGGGGTGGGGGGCGCCCTAAGCCCGCGCTCCGGAAGTGAAGCGGCCACTCCACCCGCTAATGGACGCACAGCAGCCGCCGGAGAAACCGCTCTCGGCGCCAGGGTGAGTGTCCGAGAGATACAGCTGGGCAAAGACCGGAAAGAGCAGATCCTGGCCCAGAGTCCCTCTCCCCAACCTGCCTCACTGCATTGCTAAGGTGGCCCTGGAGCTCACCTAGCCTCGGTGAGGGCTGAGGGTTGGGGGAGCCAAGGGCCAAGCCGGCAGGCTCTGGGAAGCTGGGGAGGGGTGACCCTGGAAACAGCAAGGGCATCCAAGTATTCTGGCACCAATGCTTAAGTTTACCTACGATCTAGGGGCCGAGGCGTGCACTGCAAGAAGCAAAAGGAAAGGAGAATGTTCTTCCCGCTTGCAGACGCTGTGGTTGGGAGGTGGGGCTCACAACATGGCGGGGGCAAAAAAGCAGAGGGACGTAGCAAATGGAAGCGATGACCGGGGGGTGGGGTGGGGGAGCAGCAACCCTGTAGTGCTAGAGGGAATAATAAAGAATGCAGGCTGTGGATTGAGCCTCAGCATAGAGACTGGGAACCCTCAACATTATCTGAAAGGGCCATGTCCTGCAGGTAGCCCATTGACTCAGGAAGGGTTCAACGAGTCCGGGATTTGATATCTCCCACTCCCCACCCCCACCCCACCCACACACACACCCTGGTTACCCTCACTCCTACCCAAAATGGTTGGGGTCTAAGCAGACCGAAGCACACTTGGACTCATCTTGCTTTTCAAGTCGCCTGTCTGGCTCCCCTCGCCCCTGTTGCACGCTGCGCCAGAGGCCCCGCGAGTTTGCCCGATGATCCTTCTCTAGGGGCCGCAGTGGTCTGTATGGAGGGTAGAGGTAGACCGCTGTTTTGGGGAAGGTTACATGTTGTGAATTGTGGGGCAGCCAAAGTGTGGGGATTCGGAGTGTGTGCGCATGGCACACGGTTCAGCCACAGCCGCCAGGTTCGAGGCCTAGTCCCACCTCCTGGAGTGCTTTAAAGCCCCTCCCGTTTTTCCCGAGTGGCTGAAACCTGAAGAAGTGTTGCTCATCCTTTAGGGGTTCTGGATGGAGATCTGAGCATGCTCACGAAGATGGATGGGTTTGGTCTAGGAGAGGCAGTTTACTGCAGCATGTTCTCACAGGGCGTTGTGACCAAGAAATCAGACCCATTGTCAGCCTTAGCTTAGGGAAAGATTGCATGCGAATACCAACGCCCCCTGTTGCTGGAGACAGCTTGATGGATGGAGTCTCTCTCTCTCTCTCTCTCTCTCTCTCTCTCTCTCTCTCTCTCTCACACACACACACACACACACACACACACACACACACACACGCCCCACACCATCCTGTAGGAGCTGAAAGGACTCCATCTCCATGGGAGGAGAGCCGATGGACCTTAGCACCAGATGTGCTTGACATTTTAATAGAAACTTTCCACTGGAATTGTCAATGCTGCACTAAAGTCCTGAGGTGAGGTCTTTCAACCTCTCTGCCTTCCAAGTTAGGACACCAGTGTAGGAGGCCTTATGCCTATGGTCATGTGTCTAATTGAACTACCCGGTAATTCTGCCCCCCCCCCCCAGCCTGGTTCCTTCAACAGGTTATCCTGTAGGCCCCTTTAGTGAGAAAAATACAAAATCCTTGCATTCTTCCTCCATACCCGAACATTTCCTTAGTGGCTCTTTGTACATTAAGGGTGTTTCACTTGTGGTTTTAAAACTATTTTTGATTAACTTTCATTTTATGTATGTATCTTGCTGGAATATATGCACATGCACCGTGTACATGCCCGGGGCTGTTGGAGGCCAGATGAAAGTGCCAGATGCCCTGGGATTGAAGTCACAGAGTAAGCCAACATGTGGGTGCTAGGAACCAAACCTGTGCTTTTAACCACTGAGCAGTCTCTCCAGACACGTGGGGCCTTTAAGACTAGTGGATTTTCACGTGACAATTTTTTTCTGGATCTGGGCATCCAGTGCCATTGGTTGGCTGTGTTTTTCTTTCTTGTTTGTTCGTTTTCTGTTTTGTTTCAGTTTTTCAAGATAGGATTTCTCTGTGTAAAAACTCTGGCTGTCCTGGAACTTACCCTGTAGACCAGGCTAGCCTGGAACTCACTCACGGAGTTCTACCTGCCTCTACCTCCCAAATGCTAGGATTAAAAGCACATGACACCATTGCCTGGTATGTCTCTTTTTTTTTTGCTCTTTCTGAGAAAAGGTCCTTTATGTAACCCCAGGCTGGCCTCAAACTCCCTATGTAGCCTAGTGAGTTAAACTTCTGATCCACCTACCTTCACTACCTAAGTGCTGGGGTAATGGGCATACACCACGATGTCTGGTTTGCACAGTGCTGGGGATCTGACTCAAGGCTTTGTGCATAGTGACAAGCACTCGACCAACTGAGCTACAGTCCTACCTCTGCAGTGCTCATTTCATCTCTCATTCCTCCAAGTGACTCCAAGCGAATGAATACAGGGAGGAAGTTCATTCCCATATTTTACAAGGAGATCTCAGGCCTGGGTTGGTCTGAAGGTCTGGGCCTCCATTCTGTCAGACACAGGGTGAGGTAGCACCTTGCTCTCCCGGTTTTGGCACAGAGCACAGTCTTCAGCACCTTCCAGGAAGAGTGGATCTGCTCCTACTGCCGCCATGGTTAAGGCCAGCATCTGTGGCATATGGCTTCCTTCAGAGTCATGGGAAATGTCCAGGCCAAAGGGGGATGGTTGTAGCACCCTAACATACCCTCTACAAGTGTCTGAGAGGCACAGCCAAGCTCCAAATTACAACATATCAGGTGGCATACCACATGGGCCCCATAAGAATGCACAGTCTAGTGTTGGCACTCTGTGACTTTTAGCCAATTAGGAAGCTGCTTCTCTGAAGGCATCCTCGTGGCTAAGGGGTCACACTGTCACTGGGAGCATCCCCTTTTACACTTCTAGTTCTCCCCAGCCCTTCAAAGCAAGCATGGGGCACACACCACTTAGTGGTGGATATGTTTTCTGCCTTTTGTCTTTCTCTCAATGGCCCAGTCAAATTTAAATGACAATGTTAAATTTAAACATCTTAGTTACCTTTCTATTTCTTTGCTAAAGCACCATGACCAAGGCAACTTATAGAAGAAAGCGTTTAATGGGGGCTTCCAGTCTCGGAGGGGAAATTCATATCCATGCTGGCCAGGAGTATGGCAGCAGACAGGGAGGTACGGTGCTGGAGCAGTAGCTGAGAGTTTATATCTGATCCACAAGCATGGGACAGAGATTGACCATGGGAATGGTATGGACTTTTGAAATCTTAAAGCCCACCGTCAGTGATGCACCGCCTCCGAAATCCTTCTCAAACAGTTCCACAAGCTAAGGACCAAGCATTTGAATACATGAGCTCATGGAGCCCATTCTCATTCAAAGCACCACAGGGGGAGTTGGATGGGTGACTTTCCATGTGTGGCCCTTGAAAAAGTCTGGCTAGACACAAAAACTGAAGAGGACTGACTTGTAACTCCAAAGTGTACTTCTTTTTCTGAGATTTGAATTTTCTCTGCTATACCCATGTTTAGTTACTCTTAAGTGTTTGAATGGATTCTGTTTAGTTTTGTTTGTGTCTTCTTCTTTTGAGACATGATGTCTCTATGTAGCCCAGATTCACTTCAAACTTGCAATCCTCCTGCCTCAACTTCACAAATGCTGGGAGTGCCACCAAACACAATTCGGTTGGATTTGTTTTTAAAGATGGTTCTCATGTAGCCCACACTGGCCTCACACTCTCTATGTGGCTAAGAATGATCTGAAACTCCTGATCCTCCTGTCTCCAGCTTTCCAGTGTGGGGATTACAGGGATGTATTACCAGTGATTGCTCAGTTTGTATGGTGCTGAAATTGGACTCTAGGCTGCCTAAAGGCTTCTTCCAGGCAAGCACTCTGCTAACTGAGGAGCATCCCCTGAACAACTCTTTCTTCAAAGAAGTGTAGTGACACTGTCCTGTTTAGGTTGCTCCTTTAAATTCAGAGGACAGTCATTTCTTTCATCCTTTACTGAACTGTTATGTCTTTAATAAGGGCATTAATCTTTGTTACTAGATTTTAGGCCTAAAAACATGTTATTCATGTTTGTGTAACAGGACAGCTTGACTTGGCTGAAGGTAAGACACATGTATAGAGGTGTGTGACATCTTCCTGATCTGGAAGCTGAGTACGTGGCTCCTTGACTCTTGAAGAACATTCTGGAACACATAAACAGGTATTTTACTACATCTGCTAATTCATCCTTTTGATGAAGGGTGAAGGTCTTGAATCCTGCTCACTGATGGGGTTTTCAGGGTGGAAAGACTGGATTTTATCTGGTCCACACAGGGAAAAAGTACAGTCGGCAAAAAAGGGGATTCACCAGAGTGGGGTAGGCACAAGCACAGTGGGAGTTAGAGCCCTTGGTCCACTCCTAGTTTCACCCCAAACTAGAGTGTGGGTGTACCCTGGGACATAGAGGGCTATGTATAAAGTGAGCCTCTGTTTCCCTAGGAGTCCTTGCTTCCTGCTGTGTGAGTCCCCAGAGTCGGGTGCTAGAGTGGAAA